>NC_056744.1:1355561530-1355641530 GCF_019279795.1 Protopterus annectens | reverse complement strand
TTGATGAATTTCCTGTTCCTCATCCAATTGTCCAAGTTACACTTGAAATGGGTTAGGGAGGAACTCTGCTTCACATGGATGGGGAGCCTGTTGTGGAGATGCGGTAGTCTTTGGGATATATACCTATCTTTACAGCAGATCCTATTTATATCATAAGCAAGATTTAAGTCTTTAGAATGGGTAATTATGGTGCTGTTTGTTTTGTGGATATGCAGGAGATCCATCAGACTGGGATCTAACAATGCCCTGTATGCCAGGCATAGATATCCTCTCAACAACCTGTAGGAGACAGAATACAAGTATAGGGCCTTGAGGCAGTCTGCATAGGACATGCTACTTACTCCTTGTATTCTTTTAGTGAGGAACCTCTGTGGGCATTCCAGTTGTTGGATATGCCTGGTTAAGTACATACCAAAGGGTGCATTGTACTCAATGATAGGTCTAATGAATGCCGAATATAGTGGAACAATGACTTCCTTGGACTTAGATGCCATACCTTTGTTTGTAAGTTGCATAACATGGAATGATTTCCTCACTACTGTAGATACATGATGGTCAAAGGCTAGATTACAGTCTGTGTTTGTCCCTTATAAGTCCCTGACTACTGGGTCAAATCTAAGGGGTGTGTTGTCAATATGATAGTTATAAGGGGTGGATGATTTCCCAAAGGATAATATTATGCATTTCTTGGCATTTAGTTTTAGTCCATTGCTCTGATACCAGTTGTTTGTCTGTGTCAGCCTTTCCTGGAGAAAATTTGTGTCAGTGTGGGATTCAGTGAAAGCTCCTAATTTGCAATAATCTGCAAGTTTAGTCAGCCAGAGTCCATTGACATTGGCCTTGACTTCAGAGAAGTACATGCCAAAAAGGAGCAGTCCCATGACTGATCCCTGAGGTACTCCACTTGTGACTGGCCTCTTTATCAAGGTTGACTCCCCAATTCTAACTTTCTGGGTCCTGTATTTAAGACAGTTGGCTATCCACTGGGTGACATAAGGGCTTATGTCAACAATGCCTGAGTGGGGTATTTTGTTAAATGGCTTGATGAGGTCAGGGTAGGCAGTATGTACCATTTTGCCCTACTTCATTGCTTTGGTGACCTTCTCAAAGAAATCCACCAGGTTGAGTAGGCATGACCTGCCCTTGATGAAACCAAATGGGGCTAGGCCCAGCGTTTGGAGGTTTAGTATATCATTACTGATTATTTCCATGACAATTATTTCCATGGCTTTGTGTATATGATTTGTGAGACTTACAGGTCTGTAGTCTCCAGGGTCTGTAGGTGGCCTACCTTTGTGTAGAGGGATGGCTGTTGCTGTTCTCCATTCATGAGGCATGAAGCCTGTTTGGAAGCAATAGTTAAATAACAATTCCAGAGGGCCTGATAGACTATGTTTCATGCTATTTAGAAGGCATCTTGGGATATTGTCTGGGCCCATTGATGCAGTGTTCTTAGTCTTAGAGAGAGCATTAGGCACCTGTTCCATGGTAATAGCAAGGGGAGTTATATTTGATGGTATTTCCTGAGGGAAGGATGAGGGGGGGAAGATGGAGAACGTTGGAGCTGAATTTACTGGTCAGTAGCTTTGCTATATCTTCTGACTCAGTGCAGGTGGTGCCATTTACAATGAGCTCTGCACACAATTGTGTATTGCCTTTGAGATTGTGGACATAGCTAAAGAATGCCTTGTGGCTGTCCTTGGCCTGGGAGGCCAAATTTACCTCAAATTTGGCTTCGGTAGACTTTATTTGTCCTCTGAGTTGTTTGTTTAGTTTGATGAGGGTGCTTTTATACTGGAGGGTTGCACCTCCTAGTTTTTGCCATGATTTTCTTCCTTCTATTATACAGCCTATTGATTTGTGATTCCACCAAGATGGCTTGTTTTTGAGTTATTTCTGTAATTCTTCTTGGTGGGTATAGCTGTCTCTATGCAGCTATTAACATGCTTGTATAACATTTCTGTGAACATTTCTGCATAGGCAGCAGTGCTATCAGGGTTTATGGGGGTTGAAATTTTGCCAGGTTGTCACTTAATTGCAGGAAGTTAGCCTTTCAGTACTTCCTGAATATTTCAGGGTTAGTTGAGGATCCAGGTTTTATTTTTACTTCAAAAGAGACCATTTTGTGGTCTGACCTTACCAGGGAAGACATTACACATGGTAGTGTGCAGCACTCTCCCATTTTAATGAGGACCAGATCCAGTATGGTTGCACCCCACACAGTTGGTGCACTGATAATCTAGGCCAGGGAGTACAAATCCAGGAATCTCTGTGCCTGTATGTTTGGTGTCATATAGGTTTCCCAGTTAATAGTGGGGTAATTAATATCCTCCTTGAATATGGTATTGGGTTGGATGGTGAGCATTTTCAATAAGTTGAAATATAGGGTATGAGTTTCCTGCATCATAGAGGGGGACCTATAGCTTGCAGGGAAGTGGTACTGGATTTTGCCTATGGTGATTTCAACACAGAGAAGCTCAAGTGCATTGTCCTGTTTGACCACTCTTGAGGTATATTTATTTTTGATGTAAACCAAGACACCTCCACATTTAGTCCCTGTCTGTGTAGTAGCCTGTCTAAATGTGTGGAAACCATTATAACCTTGCACTGTTGGTGTGGTCTCCTCACCTTAAAACCATGTCTCAGTGACCATGCAAACATCAAGCAGAAGAGAGCTTCTAGGGAGTGGAGTTTTTTGTTTAGACTCCTAGTATAGAGCAGTAATACCTTTATATTTTCTTGGTTTTGATTTGCTATGCTGGAAGTACTTTCAGTTTGGCATTGCCTAAAAAAGGCACTATGGGGAAGACAACGTTTTAGCTAATATGCAAAACCTTGGAAGGGAGAGGTACACACTATCCCTGGCAAAGCACTATGGCCTGTTGACCATCACCTTCCATGCTGACAAATATCTCAACCTCATAGAATGTCACCAGAAACTAAGCCAATTATTAAAGTAATTTATCTTTTGTTCATATTGTGGCATCATCCTTGGAGAAGGTAAAATGCTACTCACTGCTAGGCTCATACCAGCCTGGGACACATATTCCAAGAGCTCCATGATGTCTTTCTTCATATAGTCTAGGGAGGTATGTCTTAGGTCATTTACACCCACATGGACTATAACTGAGTTATACTGGTACTTGTGGTCCAGTGACCTGAGTGGATGCATAATATGGTAGATCCTAGCCCCTGATAAGCAACTGAATGTGACTTACTTCTTACTCGGCCTGATGAGAAGGACATCAGAGTGTCTTATAATGGAAGAATGTTGGAATTTGTGGTGACTTGCCTTATGGGCTTAGAAGTAGAGGCTGCATGAGATTTGGCTTTATGTGTTGATGTGGGTGTTGTTTTGAAAGATCACATTCAAGGCTGCTGAGGGTTTTTGTTATGTGTAGTTCATATAGGTCTTTTGCACTTAGGAAGGCTATATTTAAGTGCCTCAATATATGTGGGTCTGTATATCTGCTTTAAATTGTGTGTGTTGGGTGCAGCATGTCTACTACTGACAATCTGATTAACATTAGGAGTGCTTTTATGTGAGAGCTTTGCCTCCAGTGACATTGTCTAAATACATCTCTCATATAACATATCAGTTTGTTTGAGAATTAACTGGTTGTCAGTAAACATGAGGCAATTTCTACATTGCCTCAGGATGCCCATATTAACCAAGCTGGTAACAAAGATAGTGGAAAAATTCAAATCCATGGCAACAGACCCTTTTTTATTGATTAGACAGTTAGAGTGAGAATATAAAGCAATGTCAGGAGTATCCAGTTTGCAACTTTGGGGAAAGTGCTTGTCACTGCAAACTAGTTGCCCTGTGTGCAACTAGGTATTTGTGAAATTCCATTTGTGCTTTTACAGAAAAAAAAATACTCAAGATTTCTGTGTCTGTACAGGCACTGCCAAACACTTGAGGGGGGCACTAATAAGTAGACCTTGATGATTTATGGATGAGGTATTTAGGCAGATATTCTGAAGTTAGAAACAAATCAAGCAGTGCTTACTGAAAACAATGAATTACTTTGTCAAGAATGATGAAAAGAGGGGAGTCGCATAAATAGCTACTGCCTGGCTACAATGAGTACTGGTCTCACCACAACTTCACTCTGCTGGAATACAATGCTACTTTGCTTCTTCTCTCACCAGAAGCAAAATTTTAGGACTAATACCAACATGAGAAGGAGGCCACAGCCTGTTTGGTGATCCACAGTCTTGTCTCAGATGATGCAAGGGTCTGTAGACTTGTTGTAGTCTTTTCCTGGTAGATACCTTGAATAGCAAGCAGACCAGTCAGGAATGTCAAGCATAGACACTCACTGTCCAAACAAAAAGTCACGAATCAATGCATTATGCTCCTTCTCTCACCAGGAGCAAAATATAAGCACAAATTCCAAGCTGGCACCTATGAAGGCCTATAAATCGTTTACTACATTTTCTAGTGATCAGCAGTCTCCAGGAAATAATGTCCTTCTCTCACCATGAACAAAACAGAATCACTAATCCCAAGATGACTACTGAGAGGCAAAATGTGGGCTCTTCAATAATTGGTGGTCTTGGAGTATAAGTTGCAGATTTTAAAGGTAAGATGGAAAATGGATTAATAACTTAAGAGCTGCATTGTACACTAAGCAGTTAGATATGAAAGAGGGGTAACTAAGCTGTAGCTATCTAAGTGGGAAGCCACTGACTTTAAAACAGCAAGATAGACTGGAAGGGGGCGGACACTTTGTATTCCAGTTATATGGAATACAGTGGGATGGCCAATAAATTTAAATAGTTGAAAGGGAGTGATTTCACAAAATGATAATTTTGTGCTTGCTCAAAACAGACAATAAAAGGGGAGAGGGAAGGAAATATCTTGTCAAATTAACATAAGGGGCAGAAAACTAGAAAAACAGTCCAGTTTAAAAACACAACAGCACCAGAGAGGGCGGGTGTAGGCAACATTAATTTCTGTGTGACTCACAAGAGAAACAGACATGGTCTCTTTCCTAGTTTAAATATGCAATAAAAAGCAGAATACAAATAAAACACAGTGTAAAGAAAACAAATCACAATATACAAACTAGAAGAAGGCAATAAAGTAATACAAAATACAAGAAGCAAACGTAATCTAACCTTTCCCTCACAGCAACTTGTGGCAGAGTCTGGGTGAGCTTTTCCAGTAAATCCTACATTCACTACATATTTTATATGAACATGTAATCCAGCAGACTATATTTCTCCATTTACAATGTCCATCTGCTTCTCTTTACAGCAGTGTATGACACCAGTTTAAACATGTCTTATAGATAACAGAGTATTGCTGTGCTCACCACTTTAAAAGACAGTTCAGAAGACTTGAATGATGACAAGTAACCATGATCATGATTTACTACAGCTGTCAGTTATTAAAAACAGAAAGAAACATTTTTTTCAGTCTTGCAGTAGATCTTTTTCCTCTTTAGCATAGAAGTTGAATTATTGAGGGGCACAGACTAGGAAGAATTAACACAGACTTGGATTTATCCTTAGGTGAGAAGGACCATTTTTTCTGAAAGGGCGAGAGGGATACTTTGAGAAGAACATGTCTGGTTTGTCCTTCCCTCTCCTCACTGCTATCCCTCTACACTCTTTTTCATTTCCTCCGTAGCTATGATCAACTCCTTCTTGAAGTGTATAAACCAAACAAGAACATAGGTAAGCTACTTTACAAATGCACAGTGTCCCAAGCCTGGAACAAACTCCCTCCAAATATCTGGCAATTTAAATACTCTAACAGCCTCAAAAAAGCACTGAAAAACTACCTGGCTAACATGAGTCCCTGCCCTTGTCATGATCCCACCTAATTTCTCCCTCACCCCTTTTCTTTCCACTTCTTTTCAGACTAACTTACTATCTTCTCTAATTGTTCATTTTCTAAACATGCTAAGCATAATGAGAAGTTACCAATACTTCCTTGTACATATGTAAATAATAATTCTTGAGTAGTATATTGTATTTCAAGCTTGATTTTTTTTTTATACAACTATTGGAATGTATGCATGTAACTTTACCCAAACTTTTCCGTAACTGTTAAATCTTGCTACACTGTCTTTGACTTCATTTAATGTTGATACAATTTTCTACTCTATTTGTAACTTCTTATTTGTTTGGAGCTTTTCTCCTCTGGACTCCACTGAAAATGGGTCCTTGGTTCAGTTGGACGAACCCAATTATTAAATAGCAAATAAATAAATAAATAAATAAATTGAAGGACCAGTTTTGGGAAATGGACGTCTTTTTTTTCTTTCCAACGTGAGAATGACACCAGGCACCAGATGAGGCAACCATGACTATATCAATACCAAAAAGACTTCAGAGGTATATTTTCCATGAAATAATGAGTTTAATTAAACCAGAAATCAAAATAACAGTTCACTGGTGCAAACTGTACTGCTGGGCATGTAACAAAATAACACAAAAATTCTGCAATAGAAAATTGATAGTAATTCCATTACAGTCCACACAGACATTGTCGTCTGAGGTTAGGGTAGGTTATATACCAGTTTGGACCATGCACAGTGCACAGTTGTAATCTGCATCTGGAAGTGTATAGTGTTTTGCCTTCCATTGCCACAGGCAAATACAACACCCATCCTCCAATTCATAAGTGGATTGCAGCTATGTCATGGTCCTGCAATTGCACACCATCACTGTCATGGCAAACCCCATTTTGTTGTGCAGCATGCAAATAGAATGGACACAGGTCATCATTGCAGTGTGGCTGTTGTCATAATAAGAAATTGTTTTTAACACAGATTGTCACTTCAGGAATACTTTATCCACCTCTTTTAATATGCCCCCTACCTCATGTGAATAGACAAACATGTCATTGTAACAGTGCCATAGCTGGTCCATCTAGCGCCCAGTGCCAATCCTTCCCATTCCACACTTATGCCTCCCAGATACAAGCAAAAAAGTCCATACCCCTAGTCTGGTGCCGCAAGCTAGATCCCCACCTCTAGAAATATCAGCACAAAAAAAAAAAAGAATGCAGAAAATGCACACTGTACTTGCACCAAGTAATACTTTCCACCTAGGGCAGCTGCCCCCTTTGCTC
Organism: Protopterus annectens; assembly: GCF_019279795.1. Classification (NCBI taxonomy): domain Eukaryota; kingdom Metazoa; phylum Chordata; order Ceratodontiformes; family Protopteridae; genus Protopterus; species Protopterus annectens. The sequence continues at coordinate 1,355,634,440 of NC_056744.1, read as the reverse complement.
CACTTTTGCATTGTATTCCTAGTCAGTTGTGCACATGATAGTGATTGTGACCACTATGCCCTCACTGCTCTGTGGTGTATGTGGGAATCTCTGATGTAAAATGTAGCCTGACCCTGCAACACAGATTGATATTAATGCTGCATAAATCATGTTTGCTCAGTGTTGCACTGCACACAGACTATGTGCCTGTCAGTGCTCATGCTTCTGAACTAGGCATCACTATTTCTCTTGTGTTGCTATGTAATGCACCTGTCTCTGTCTGAGCAGTTGTTGTGTAGGTGCTGCTTGCAGTTGTTTCTGCACACTCCCATCAGATAATGGTGCTAATGCAACATTCCTGCTGCCCATGTGGTGTGGTGTATGTGCATGTGTATGCAGACCAGTAACTAGGGTGGGGAGAAGGGAATGGCTGACTTGCCACAATTTTGATCTGAAGAGCTTTTTTTTTTTTGTTTATAAACTGTTATATTGCATTTCAGACATGGTATGTTTGTTGTGTATGGTTATGATAAGCCAGGACTGCAATACGTATCCAGTATAACCTGCAACACAGTATCAACATGTGATGCTATCTAATACATATGAGTGCATCATAAATGCAGCAGTATACATTAATATTAGCCATAACACCTGCACTTTATAACTAGATGATCTTGTGGGATGTCATGTGAGACAAAAATGGGAACTGCCAGGATATTGTGCAAGCTAACTGGTTGTATTGCCCTGAACATCACACAGTACATGTCCCTTCACAGAATGGCAGCCCTTCCTTTCCACAAACTGTTATGATTGTGGGGGAGGAAGGCCTTTATTGGTACATGTGCAATTTATGGCCTCAGGTGCCTCAACTTAGTGGGTCATAAACCCAGCATGTCCCCAGTCTGTCTCTGAGTGATCTCTAGAACTAAACCACAAAGAGCTATACATACCACAGGTATGGCAAGACCAAGCATTGTTTAAGATTCTGTATGTGGGTGACAGATGTTAAGCAATGCCCTTATAATGTTTCGATCCTCACTAAAATAATCAATGGCCTCTTACTGATAATATTATGCTATGTTATGTGCTGGTAATAATGTTTCCATTGGTACCAGACACCACCTTGTCATTACTGGTAGGGCTTGGAGGTACTAAGAACTGTAATCAGCTGTAATCTACAACTCTGAAAGCTTTGGTGTATTTTACTCTTTCATAGTTATGCATGCATTGGTGTGCAAATTCCCTGACGTGTGCATTTAAATATCATGAATACCTCATTTCCCTTTTTGGTTATATTTACATTTCATTACATATTTTTTTGCATTTATCTTTTATTGCCCTTATAGGTTTACTGCACTGTATATTGGGCTATGAATTACTAATAGCAGAACCAGCATACGAGTGGGCATTTCCCACACATACACATGTTGTACACTAAACACATTGTCTGTCCATACTTATACCATACTTATACTGATGTGGGCATTTATATTTTTCTGTTATGCCCAAGAGTCTGCATTGATGTAACATAAAACATTAAGCCTAAAGCGTAGGAATATATACCCTGAAAGTAAAGTTTTTAGCATATTTCTTATGCTGTTGTCCAACTTATTTGACATGCTGTAGATCCTGCTTAATCAAAAGCTTATTAGTCTTGATTTTTTTTTGTAAAAAGGTGTGGAAATTGCTGTAATAGGGCTGAAGAAAGAAATAGTTAACTTCACTCATCATATCAGTAGAGTGTGCAACCTTGTCAGTGTTAAGCTCCATAGCATATTGAAGGTCTAGATGCCAATCAAAAATATGATGAGCTTCCAAATGACACTCGAGTGTAATTACAAATGTTTGACAGAAGTGTTATGTGTACTAAAATCAAGATTACGGCATGTCAGAGAATTCCCCCTTCTCCAACATACAGCAGTCTCAGAGTACTATATATAAGCAGCAGGAGCCCCCTACCCCAAAATACAGCAGTCTCAGAGTAGTATATATAAGCAGCAGGAGTCCCCTACTCCAAGGTACAGCAGTCTCAGAGTAGTACATATAAGCAGCAGGAGCCCCCTACCCCAAGATACAGCAGTCTCTGAGTAGTATATATAAGCAACAGGAGCCCCCCACCCCAAGATACAGCAGTCTCAGAGTAGTATATATAAGCAGCAGGAGTGTGAAGGTGTATTCCCATTTATCAAGGAGACAGAAATGGTCTAGACTTGTATCTGTGAACTTTAGTTTTCAGTATTTTAATTAGCCATCAGTATTATGATCACACATTTTTGGTGGGGGGACCCCAGATCTACTAAATGACTATACCTTGCCGCATCCAATTGATCCATTTATTCCTGCATTAGAGACAGAGACCTCCAGTGGACCAGTTCATTTATTCCATAGTGGAGGCAACAGTCAAGCATTAGGGAGTGGACTATTCTGCTGATTCTGTGGACTGTCCTATCCCCACTCCTCAGCAGCTTGTTCACTCTGCAGTTGCTACTCTTAGGAGGTGCATGCATGTTATTGCACCTATTCAACCTTCTGGCTAAGACACATACCAGTATGCATTGTGGGCACGCCTGGCTCCATACTGCAGGTAATACTGCAGGTAATACACTTACATTCTGTATCCCTGTGGTATTATATAGTCTCTCTCTCTCTCTTTCTCACATACACACACATAAACACACACACAATCATGCACACTCTGCAATCTCCATCCCCATACACATTCAGAAGCATAAACCATTGCAATATGTTTTATACCAGTTTCAGCAAATGCAAGTCATTGAGTGACACAATGTCTGTCTTGTCAAATCAGTGACTATTTAACAGTGATCAAATAACAGCAAGAATTAAATCAATTGTATTTACAGTCTGTATACAAATCAATTACAGTTAAAAGAAAAAAAGTAATACAGAAGTCAGGAGGCATGCCTGATCAAGGCATCAAGACTGGCTGTGCCTATGTACAAGGTAGTTATGTCTCACAGAGGATAGTTGAAACAAAATGCATATCTGACTTCTTGAATTGCTGTAACCACATAGACTCCCTAAAAATTAAAATTTAGAAACTCTTTTCCAGGTATACTGGTTTCGTAACACAAATATATTTTTGTTAGTTTTAAACACAGAAACAAGAGAATTGCTGTTTTTTTTTTTTTTTACTATAGTTTAACCTTTTACTGTTTTGAGCTGTAACCGAAATGGGTCCTATGTGGTCAGTTTATGTTTACCCAGAATTTGGCCCAAATTTCTACCCCACCTAAAACTGATATTACATTTATTTGTCAGCAAAAATGCAACATACTGTTAGTCATCCAAACCTCTAATGCCTTTGAATCACCTCACAAAACTTTGTAGTATTGCAACCACAAGTCATGGTGAACCTAAGCGGATCAATTGATTGCTGATTGATCCATCGTGCTATAAAAGATCAGTCCTACTAGTTTCCATAAATTCCTTCTGAACTTTAGTCAAATCAGAGAATGAATATCCATGATGCACAAATTTCTGTGTTGTATTATCTGCCCTATCAACTGGTATCTAATCGCAATGTTTTTACACTACATTAATGTAGCCAGTAGCCACCTTTTTGGTCTCACAAAGTCCATGTTCTATGATCTTTCACACTACAAAGGTCTGCCAAATAGTCATTGTTAAGATTTTTTAACTAATATCATATTGGTTCATCAAAAGAACTTGCTGGAAGTATAACCTTGCTGAGTGAGTCCTAGTTGAAGTTGCTAGGAAGCAGGTAAGTCTTACACATTTTGCCCATTTGTTCGCCTTATGTGAGATAGTATTCCTCTCACCTGCCCCTTATTTTACAGATCGTCACTGATTTTGCCTCATACTTTTGTCTTGCTTGATTTTTCTGTTAAAGCACTGAGGATTATAGGCAGTCAGTAATGACAAACTTTACAGGTTCATGATTCTTATTGTTCAGAAAATGCACATTGAAGCTAAACCTGTTGTTCTGTTAACTTTTTAAGTGAATTATAGTAATATCTAAAAATCGTCCCTGATTTTGGGTTTTTATACCTTATTTTTTGTTTGTTTTGTCTCTGATTCTTGGGCAAAGAGGCTGAGGGGTATGTATTCCACATACTGAAAATGAAAGGTTGAGAGAACTGAGAAAAATCAAGTAACGTATCTTTGTGTCATTATGTACTGTTACCACTGCCCATGGAAATACTCTCAAACATCGACTTAAGCAGTTTATCCATCATGTTTTTGTCCTGTCCTTCATAACATTTTGATTTTCTAGTAAATCTCAAATTACAGTCAGTAATGCCAAACATAGGACTTCTATACTTCTTCTGGTTCAGAAAATGCATGCTCAAGCATGCCTTTCATCTTTCTTTTTTTAAGTGAATAGTACTAGTTTTGGGTTATGCTGCCAGTAATGTGGTGTCCTGTTACTGTATCAGATTGAGTGTGTTTGCTCCTGCTAGTGTATCAGGAAAGATAGTGTGATTTTACTGTGTCCTTGCTTATCTCCCTCATACAGTATCAGGACATGAAGTGGCTATTAGCATGCTAGGGGAGGGAGCTGTTCTTTCATCCTCAGATTACTCACTTTATCAAGATTGTTGTAATTGAAAAGTAAGCACATTAATATTCTTTTCTTTAACAGTTGCAGCTTTTGTGACCCTTCTGCACAAATGTGTTTTACACTCCAGTCTTTTCACCTCTCTGATGACATTTTGTAGGGGCACAGTACACCATGATGTGAAAGGTTTACTATCATTTTTCCGATCACACAGTGCAATTCACATTAGTGCAAAAATACCAGTTTGGTAGAATCAAAAAAATGAATGCCAAAATATAGAAATTTACAACAGCAAATGCAATACAGCATTCGCTGTTGTGAATTTCTACATTTTGATGCAGATAGCACTATAGTGGGGATCGGGAAATGTACCCTTTCCCTCACTGTAGTGTGATCCCAGAGTTTGTATATTTAAGTAGCAGGTGGTGTGGGGTGCAGGAGGGCTTGCCCCCTGCAAACATGTTCTTTACTGTGCAACACACAGTAATGCTGTTTGCGGAAGTGTGGTGAATGTTCAAATTATGTCGAATTTGAACATTCACCACTTCTGAGTTCGAGATTTTTGTCATTTGCTGTAGTGGATTTTCGTTTTTGCATTTCATAGAAATGATAATTCGCCTACAGTGAAATCAACAAAACGATAGTAAACCATGTGAAAAACATTCACTGTGAAAATATCTCTCCAGTACCTTGCACAGAAACTAGTTTGACTTCCTACTTTTTTGTGACTATAGCAATTCTGCAACTTTTTTTCTTTTGTAAGGACATCCTTTGATATATGCTGGTGGCCATCTCTTACACTATATTTTATATATAACAGAGGAATGTTTGGCTTGAAAAAGACAGATATTTGATGTTTTTTGTTTAGACTTGGAAATGTATTTCAAACTTTTAGTTTACATTATTTGATTTGTAAAGTTTATATTCAGTGACTGGTAAGACAAGTAAAGAGAATGACTCCAGTCAGCATCTAGGTTTAAAACTATTTATTGACCATGTAGCTAGAATCAGTAATCTTCTTAATTATTTTATTTTCTTAAGGCTGTAAAACAAACCACCCTGATAGAATCCCAATTTCAACAGGTTATATAACAAAAGAAAGAAAGTTATGGCAAAAATTAGGAAGTGCAATGCCCAGCAGGATAAAAATATGTCATCACTCTAAACAATTTAACCTCATAGACAGCACACAACAGTGCACAGAACTAAATGTAAATGGAGCCACCTATGCAGGACCAAAATATATAGCAAATATACTGTCTGACAAATTCAGCTCCAATTTTACCACTCTCTGCCCCAGCCACCCCTCAGAAAATGACATTGAATATAATGCCCCCAGATATCTCTAGTAAGCAGGTCTTCAATACACTGTGCAAGGCCAAGAATACTGCATCGATGGGCCTTGATAATATTCCAGGATACCTCCTAAATAGCATGACGCATGACCTATTAGGACCACTAGATTCACTATTTAACTATAGCCTCCAGAGAAGTTTCATGCCATGTGAATGGAAAACTGCAATGGTTATCCCTCTGCACAAGGGTGGGCCAACTATGGGCCCTGGAAACTACAGAACCATAAGCCTGTAATCTCATATGCAAAGTTATGGAAAGAATTAACATCTAAATGATTAACAATGTTGTAAGAAATCTACAGACACTAGATCCAACCTAGTTTGGCTTTGTCAAGGGCAGATCATGCCTTCCCAACATGGTGGACTTTTTCATAAAAATTCACCAAGGCAACAGGCAAGGGCAAAATGGTGTGTACTGCCTACCTTTACCTGGCCAAGGCATATGATGCAAAACCCCACATGGGTATTGTTGACAAACTCACAGAATTAGGTATAAATGCCTATGTCACCCACTGGATAGCTGGGTGGCTCTCAAATAGGACCACAAAGTTTGGCAAGGAGAGTCCACCACCAAAAAGAGGCCATCCACTACTGAAGTCCCTCTGAGCTCTGTACTGGATCTTCTTTTTGGCATCTACATCTCTGAAGTTAAGGCTATCATCAAGGGCATCTGCCTGGCTAAATTTGTAGACAATTGTAAACTAGATGCAGTCATAAAATTTGTACACAGCAGCAGATGAAGGCTGACAGAAATAAACCCTGTAGCACAGGAAATTGCTTGTTAACAGCTTACAGCCATAATCCTTCGCACTGTCAGTTAATCACCAAAAGGCATTTAGAATGACTCTCTTGCCCTTCTGCATAGATGCTGCTGTCTAAGTTAACAACCAAATAATTAGTCAGCTTTGCATGCTTGAGAAGGTGTTCTTCTTCTTTCAGCTTTTCCTGGTTAGGGGTCGCCACAGCGGAACTCTGGTCCACTCATGATTGGCAGTAGATTTTTACGGTGCAGAGGTGCCAGCTCGACACCCAACCTTCGACCATTTACGCATGTCTTTCGAACGCAACTCGACCGTGGGGAGGACATGCAGACTCCACACAGAAGGTGCTCCAGCCGAGAATCGAATGGGAGAACCTCTTGCTGCGAGGCGGCAATGCTACCGCTGCACCACCGTGGCTTCCTTTGCATGCTTGAGAAGAATGAAAGAAATTTCCATTTCTGCAGCTACAACCATTTTTCTTAAATGACTTAATATGTATGCTGTTTCTAACAACATGTTGCTGAATACTGAAGTGCTTCTTATTCCATTTTTCATTGTAATAAAATGTTCTTAATAGACTATATCAGGAATATATTTAATCTCTGATTATTTAATTTAGGGTTTCCTGACTTTTTGTGATGCTTCAAATGTACAACATTATCTTAGCTTTACATTCTGAATAAACCGAACTTGACAACATTTTTTAAATTATGCCCCCAAGTGTTACAGCCACTGTTTTCACTGGGTTAATACCAGTTGCTTTAATACAGTCAGGTTTTTGCTTTTATAAATGATGTGCTTTATTTCTTTATTTTGCAGCTCAAGCAGAAGTTCATCCACACCCATCTGAAAACTTCAGGCTAGCTGACCTGTTTTATTCTAATATTCGATTGAATGTTGATGCCACCCCAAGGTACGTAACCAAACAATATTAGCAGTAAATCTGAATTTGTTCAGCCACAGAGGAATCACAGCTCATGTCTATCGTTTTTCAGTGCAAACTTGCATATATCATCACTAATTGGTGTAAGGACTCCATATATTCAGAGTACCAGTGAATTTCATCTGAAGGCTCAGGCTGCCATCCCATTGAAATTTTCTGCTAAAGTGAATTTGCAAAATCAAAATGTCAAGATAGAAGCTGAACCCGTCCAGCATGAAAAAGATTTGGTAACAATAAGGTAAGACAAGTATGAAATGCAAGGAAATGTTGAAACAAATCCACTTTGAATATTTTGTTAGTTAATGTGACTCAGATAGTGCAAGTGCAAAATGGAAATAGGAGTAGCGAACTCAGATCTTCAACCACAAGTTCAGTTTCAGATCAGCTTGGTCTGGCAGATTTTCAGTTATCTCCTTACATTCTAAGCTATGCCCATTTTTTATAATTAGTTACTGACTAATTAATCATTTAAAGTTACTGGTTTACTACTGTTGGTTTATACTTAGGATTTCTGTTATGTTTCAGACTAGTTGAATGATGAGTGATTAACTTCTGACTTACAGTGACAGTATCAGAAGAGATAATTTATGGCAGTAAGTATTTCCCTTTTTTCTGAATTAATGCAGCACAGCTCTGTGCTTGGTATTTATTTTTGTTCATATTGTAGGTATAGGTTACGAGGTTTTCATTTTTTATCTGGGTTTGTGTTTGTCTATGTATGTGTACCAATTACAGCAAGGTTTTCAAGGTTTGTGTGTGTGTGTGTGTGTGTGTGTGTGTGTGTGTGTGTGTGTGTGTGTGTGTGTGTGCAGATAGATGCACACACACACACACACACACACACACACACACACACACACACACACACACACACACACACACACACACACACACACATATCACATCCCATACGATACCATCTTTGATATTTTGATGGTAAACCATACACACACATACACACACACACACACACACACACACACACACACACACACACACACACACATATATATATATATATATATATATATATATATATATATATATATATATATATAGGTCTACTTTGCTTCATTGATGGGTCTACTTTGCTTCATTCAATCTCATTTCACTGAATTTCATTTTACCCAGGCCACATCGCTGAAAAAACAAATTACTGAAAACTCATTTCACTGAATCTCATTTCACTGAATTGAACTTATCATATATGACACTGTGTAGAGTACTGTAAGGCAAGTAAAAGGTATATGCCCTTTTCCCCACTGCAGTGCTATCCTGGAGTTAGTATATATAGTTAGGGGGTGGGGGGGCACAGCCTTCTACATTGCAGAGTGTGGGGGGTGTAGCTCCCCACCTTGTTTGTTTTACATTGCATTTTACCCAAAACTTCAAAACAATACATTTTAAACAATAGACATGCATAGTTGCAAAACCAGTGACTAACTCTCTCCAGAAGATTATATGTGCTCAAACTAAGTGGGGGGATACTACACCCACACCCGCCAATGTGGGAGGCTGTGCCAACCACACACCCCCAACTATATATACTAACTCCAGGATCGCACTACAGCGGGGAAAATGGCATATACCTTTTACTTGCCTTATAGTACTCTACACAGTGCCATATATACTAACAGCAGTTCAGTGAAATGAGAGTCAGTGAAATGAGTTTTCAGTAATTTGAGTTTTCAGCGAAAAGAATCGCAGGCCTAAAGCAAATGCCTTATGCTGACAATCTAAAAAAACTCCAGTTATACTCTGTCACATATCGTCTATTCAGAGGCAATCTCTGCTTAATATACAAGGCCATGTCAAACCCAGAGCTGTTGGACATGCTACACTTAAAGAAATCCCAATCCATCAGAGCCACATGCTCCAGGGATCTAAACCTTGTCATCACAATGAACAAAACATGCTGGAGGGATAGGTTCCTGACCCAGAGACTCCCCAGACTCTGGAATAGACTGCCCATACATGTTAAGCAGAGCGCCTCTTTGGCCCACTTCAAAAGGAACTTTGATGATTGGATGGGAGATAGGAAATTCACCCTGGGGAATCACATCCATCGCCCTGCTAGACAGGGGTCCAGGGAAGTAAATATTTTGGGAAGAAATAGCCAGGGAATTGTTATGGCTAGGCTTGTATAGGCCCTAGGGCCGATAGCCTAGTACCAAGCTATGAAACTATGAACCTATGGATGGGGTGAAATGAAATTCAGTGAAATGAGATTCAACAAAACAAAGTAGACCCATATATATATATATATATATATATATATATATATATATGAATATATATATATATATATATATATATATATATATATATATATATGTGTGTGTGTATATATATATATATATATATATATATATATATATATATATATATATATATATATGGGTCTATATTAAATCAGCGAATGCTTAAAAAAGTGAACGCTGATTTATCAACCCCAATGTAAGTGAAAGCTTACAATCCCGAACACTTAGAACAGCGATTTTTTTCCCACACACCCCCTACTTAAATATACCAACTCTGACATCACACTACAGTGACAAAAATGACAAAATAATGAAGGCAGCCAAGCGATTTCTTTCCTAGAGAAAGAATTTGCTTATATGCCGTTTCGGTATTTTGCCGTTTCATGCTTTCAAGTTCGATCAAATGCGTCTTTGATCATATAATAGGGAACCTCTATATATATATATATATATATATATATATATATATATATATATATATATATATATATATATATATATATATAGATACACATACACTTACACACACACGCACACACACACACACACACACACACACACACACACACACACACACACACACGGGTCTACTTTCATTCATCGAAAGTGCACCTCACTGAATGCTAAGTAAGTGAACTCATATCACCGAAAGTGCAGTTTAACAAAAATACACTTTTACAAAATCCAAATTAGCAAATTCTTTTTTGCCATTCTGGGATGCTTTGGAAGTAGATGTGAGGTGTTTTTTTTTTGTTTTTTACAGGTGTAATGGGAGTATAAGGTTTGAGGCAGTTGGGACTTTTAGATGTAGGTCGTGGTACAGTGAGGATAAGGAAATGTACCCTTTTCCCCACTGTAGTGTGATTGTGGAGTTTGTATATATAAATAGCAGGGGTGTAGGGGGGCTTGCCCCTGCAAAACTTTGTTTTTAGAGTTTATTTTAGGTTTTTTTTATTATTTTGGTTATTTGTTTTTCGCAAAAGTGCATTTTCATTAAACTGCAATTTCCCTAACCTGAGTTCACTTACTTAGCAATCGAAAAGGTATAGTTTCAATGAAAGAAAGTAGACCCATATACATATACATATACATACAAATACATGTATACACACACACACACACACACACAGACACACACACACACACACACACACACACACACACACACACACACACACACACACGCGCGTGCACACAGACACACAAAACCTTGAAAACCTTACTGCACCATATACATATGCTAGGCTATTCTAGAGCAAGAAGGGCATTAAAACAAACTACAGTCTTGCAAATGTTTGGTCTAAAAGCCCACAGTTCTTATTTCCAGTTGTGTTTGGAGTGAAGAATATCTACTTTGTATTGATATTTTCCATACAGTAAAAGGTATTAGAAAATGGTCTTACTGGACATCAGTACCCTGACTGGAGAACAAGTGTCCATCAAGGGTATTAATGTACAAGTAGTGCCCATTGAAAATGAGTCTGCTGCTTCACGACAGCATATGAAGCCACCATGGAGTTTGGACTGAGAAAACAGAATGTCCGCCATTATTTTGCACTCGCTAAGCAGCACTTCTGCTGTTTAGTGAGTGTAAAATATAAAAAAGTAAAGTAAGATAAAAAAAATGTGGGTGTATGTGTTTATGTCTCTGTCTGAGAGTGTATGCATATACGGATATGAGAGAGAGATCAGTTGAGCTACTATTTTACACTTGCTCAGCAGAGCTTCTGCTTTTTAGCAAGTGTAGAATATAAAATGTGTGTGTGTGTGTGTGTGTGTGTGTGTGTGTGTGTGTGTGTGTGTGTGTGTGTGTGTGTGTGTGTGTGCGTGTATGCATGTGTGTGTGTGTGTGTGTGTGTGTGTGTGTGTGCGTGTGTGCGTGTGTGCGTGTGTGCGTGTGCGTGTGTGTGCGTGTGTGTGTGTGTGTGTGTGTGTGTGTGTGTGCGTGTGTGTGCGTGTGTGCGTGTGTGTGTGTGTGTGAAAGTGAGTGAGTGAGATGACTACTGGCAGCAGCAGCAGTAAAGAGGTTTGCATAGCTCTGCACCTTTCAGCTTAAGAAGTCTGGATAAAGCCTAAAATAAAGGGAGAACAAAGGCTCTAAAACAGAAACAGATTTTAATTATTGCTCTTATAAAATTACAAAGTTGCTTAAGTAGAGGATTTATGTTAGCATGAATTTTCTGAAGGAAATAAATGTCTGAAGCACAAATGTATGTCATTCTTTAGTAATTCCAATCTCCAATGACTGTCAAACAAATGATTTAGGAATAAGGGACCAAAAAATCAAGTAAATACCTGGTTATTTTTTAAAATGTTATATTTTTGATGTAGAATGTTTCCTCCAACACCATTAACATATACTTCTGCAAGTTTGAAACATTAGGCAGAGGAACTATTTTACATCAAAAAATATACTAAAAATATATGTAGTGATAAAAAAAAAAAAAAAAAATATATATATATATATATATATATATATATATATATATGTATAAGTTACAGAGACCCCATTCTCTAAGCACAATAATACCATCCAGGGTGTGTGTTAATGTGTAATTAACACCCTTCCAGGAGTGTAGAGGCCCTCCACCTGTGGCGTCAGGGCTCATAACACCCCGGGCAGGCATTAATTTCACATTAATACACATCCTGTTGGGCATTATTGCTTGTGTATTTCATACATGTACTTATATAGTCCTGCTGTATATATGTTTATATAACTAAAGTACAACTTATTTACAGTAGGTTTATAAATTCACAGGTGCTTACAAGCTTTTTTAATATACACCTATGTCATATTTTTTCATGATTACACTACACTATACTATTTTTTATTCAAAAAGACTCTTTTTACCCTTTTGTATAGATCATCCTGTCCAAGTTCATAGGTAGTTGCTAGTTATGAAGTATGGAAGCCTTGGCCAAATTCCCAATTGTCTGCAAAACACTACCTGATTAGTTGACTTGCTCAGTGTCACACAGTAGGCAGATTAAGGCTGATAGAATTAAGTCATGCACCACAGCAAATTTCTTGATAACAGTTTACTCAAAATTATTGAAACTATGCATTCTGACATACTACTGTGCATGCAACAAGCATCGATTTCAGAGCATGTAAAAAAACAAATAGGAAAAACAAAATAAATCATTTTTGCAGGGGGCTAATCCCACTGCACCCCCACATACCTCTGCTGATATATATATACCAACTTCAAGACTGCACAATTCTCAGGGACAGAGAAAATTTGCCAACCCTGAGAATCATGAGAATAATCTGATCTCAAACAACTGCTGAAACTTGTTGGCCATCTGTTTAGGTAACCAACTAAACACATGTCAACAAAGCTATCATTTGACAAAATATATCTGTCTATCTATCTATCTATCTGTCTGTCTATCTATCAGTCTATCTATCTGTCTATCTGTCTATCTATCTGTCTATCTATCTGTCTGTATATCTATCTGTCTATCTGTCTGTCTATCTATCTATCTCTATCTATCTATCTATCTATCTATCTATCTATCTATCTATCTATCTATCTATCTATCTATATCTGTCTATCCATATGTAGATATAGACATATTTCTGCTGCTCCTGTTAGGAGTTGCCACAGTGGATCATCTGTTTCCATTTCTTCCTGTCCTCTGCACCTTGCTTTGTCACACCAACTACCTGCATGTCCACTCACCACATTCCATAAATCTTATCTTAGGCCTTCCTCTTTTCCTCTTGTCTGGCAGCTCCATCCTTAGCAGTCTTCTCCCAATATATCCAGCATCCCTCCTCAGCACAGGTCCAAACCATGCAATCTCACCTCGCTGGCTTTGTCTTCAAACTGTCCAACCTGAGCTGACCCTCTAATATACTCATTTCTAATCCTGTTCATCCTCATTACACCCAATGCAAAACTTAATATCCTTAACTCTGCCACCTCCAGCTCTGACTCCTGTCTTTTCTTTAGTGCCACTGTCTCCAACTGATATAGCATAGCTGGTCTCACTACCATGTTGTAGACCTTCCCTTTCACTCTTACTAGTACCTGTCTGTCACAAATCACTCCAGACACTCTTCTACACCCCTCCAACCAGCCTGCACTCTCTTCTTCACTTCTCTTCCACATTGCTCTGAACTGTTGATCCCAGGTATTTTAACTCATCCACATTCGCCAGCTTTACTGTCTGCATCCTCACCATTTCTCTGTCCTAGCTCTCATTCACACACACATACATATACTGTCTTAGTTCTGCTGATCTTCATTCATCTCCTCTCTAGAGCATATTTCCAGCTCTCTGTGGTCTCCTCTATCTGTTCCCTACTCTCACTACAAAGCACAATGTCATCTGCAAACATCATAGTCCACGGGGACTCCTGTCTGATATCACCATTGCAAATAAGAAAAGGCTCAGACCTGATCCTTGAAGTAATCCCACCTCCACTTTAAATGCATCTGTCACTCCTACTGCAGACCTCAGCACTATCACACTACCCTCATACATATCCTGTACCACTCTTACATACTTCACTGCCACTCCCGACTTCCTCATACAATACCACAACTCCTCCCTAGGTACCCTGTCATATGTTTTCTCTAAGTCCACAAAGACACAATGCAGCTCCTTCTGACCTTCAATATATTTCTCCATCAACACCATCAGAGCAAACATCTCATCTGTAGTGCTCTTTTCTGGCATGAAACCATATTGCTGCAGAAATCATCACCTCCCTTCTTAACCTAGCTTCCACTACTCTTTCCCATAACTTCATGTTGTGGCTAATCAATTGTATCCCTCTGTAGTTACTACAGCTCTGCACATCACCTTTATTCTTAAAAACCAGTACCAATACACTTCTTCATTCCTCAGGCATCCTCTCACTTTCCAAGATTTCATTAAACAATCTGGTTAAATACCCCACTGCCATTTCTTCTAAACACCTCCATGCTTCCACAGGTATCATCTGGACCAACAGCCTTTCCATTCTTCATCCTCTTTATTGCTGCCCTTAGTTCCTCCTTGCTAATCAGTTGCACTTCCTGATTCACCATCCCCACATCATCCAACCTTCTGTCTCTCTCTCTCATTCTCTTCACTTCTCAGGCCGTCAAAGTACTCCTTCCATCTGCTAAAAACACTCTCCTCACTTGTAAGTACATTCCCCTCGTTATCCTTTATCACCCTTACCTGCTGCACATCTTTCCCAGCTTGATCTCTCTGTCTAGCCAATCAGTACAGGTCATTTTCTCCCTCCTTATAGTCCATCCTTTCATACAACTCACCATACACCTTATCCTTAGCCTTCGCCACCTCTCTCTTCAACATACACCTCATCTCCTTATACTCCTGTCTACTTTCTTCATCTCTCTGACAATCCTATTTCTTCTTCACCAACCTCTTCCTCTGTATACTGTCTTGTACTTCCTCATTCTGCCATAAGGTCTCCTTGTCCTCCTTTCTCTGTCCAGATGTCACACCAAGCACCGTACTAGCTGTCTCCCTTACCACTGCTGCTGTGGCTGCATAGCTATTTGGTAACTCTTCACTGCCACCCAGTGCCTGTCTTAACTCTTCCCCGAACTCCACCTTACAGGTTTTCTTTTTCACTTCCACTATTTGATTCTTGGCACTGTCCTCACTCTCCTCCTCTTCTTCTTGATCATCAGCATCATCCTACAGACCACCATCTTATGCTACCTAACTACACTTTCCCCGTCACTGTTTTGCAGTTTCCAGTCTCCTTCAGAGTGGCCCTTTTGTGTAGGCTATAATCCACCTGTGTACATCTTCCTCCACTGTTGTACATCAGCTTATGCTCCTCCCTGTTCTTAAAATAAATATTCCCGACAGCAATGTCCATCCTTTTTGCAAAATCCACTAACATCTGACCATCTGCATTTCTTTCCTTAACACCATACCTACCCATCACCTCCTCATCCCCTCTGTTCCCTTCACCAACATGCCCATTGAAATCTGCTCCAATCACCACTCACTCACCCTTGAGTACACTCTTCACCACTTCATCTAACTTGCTTCAAAGTTTTTCTCATCCATCACGCACCCAACTTGCAGAGCATATGCACCAACAACATTCATTATCACACCATCAATTTCCACCTTCATAAACATAACTCTATCTGACACACTTTTCACCTCCAAAGCACTCTTGACATACTGATCCTTAACCCATACCCCATTTCCTCTCCCGTCCACACCATGGTAGAACAATTTGAACCCACCTCTGATACACCTGGCCTTACTCCCCTTCAATCTGGTCTCTTGCACACACAATATATCAACCTTCCTTCTGTCCTTTATATCAGCTAACTCTCTCTCTCTTTACCAGTCATACTGCCAACATTCAAAGCTCCTACCCTCACTTCCACACTCCTAACTTTCCTCCTCCCCTCCTACCTCTGGGCATGCCTTCCCCTCTTCTTCCCCTTCTCCATCTACTTCTCCTTTTCCTTCTTCTTCAGCCAACAGTAGCCCAATTTCCACCAGCACCCTGTTGGTTAACAGTACTGGAGGCAACTGTTGTTAACCCAGGCCTCAACTGATCCAGTATGGAAATCTGTATTGCTGTCCGCATATTTGATATGGCAAATATTTTACACCAGATGCCCTTCCTGACACACACACACACACACACACATATATATATATATATATATATATATATATATATATATATATACACATCTATATATCTATCTATATATCTATCTATATATATATATATATATATATATATATATATATATATATATATATTTTTTTTTTTATTTTATTTTACATTTGATAACTGGGAAAGTCCGACTGGATGCAGGTCCATTTTCAGCGGAGGCCTGGGGAGAAAAGCTCCAGGCAAATAATATAATATATATATGTGTGTGTATATATATATATATATATATATATATATATTTATATATATATATATATATATATATATATATATATATATATATATATATGTGTGTGTGTGTGTGTGTGTGCGTGTGTGTATACATATATTTATATTTGTATGTATGTTCATAGGTTCATAGGTTCATAGGTGTGTACTAGGCTAATGGCCCTGGAGCCTTTACAAGCCTATCGTGCCACCCGACCTTAGTTCCCAGTGCCTCTGCCAAGTAGAGCCACTGGAGTGATCCCCGAGGTGAATTTTCTATTTCCCATCCACTCATCAAGATTTCTCTTGAACAGGGCCAGTGAGGTGCTCTGTTTGACATGTATGGGAAGTCTATTCCATAGCCTGGGCAGTCTCTGGTTATGAACCTGTCCCTCCAGCACGTTCTGTTGATTGTGGTAATGAGGTTGAGGTCTCTAGACCATGTGGTGTGGAGGGATTGGGATTTCTTTACATGCAGCATTTTTAACAGAGCTGGGTCAGATAAGGCTTTGTAAGTCAAGCAGAGATCGCCTCTAAGTAGGCGATATGAGACAGAGAATAGTTGGGGTTTTTGAGTCTGTCCATATAGGACAAGTGTTTAAAGCCTAGAATCCTTTTTGTGAGGTACTTTTGTGGCCTCTCCAGTTGTTGCAGGTGTCTAGTGAGGTACATGCCAAATGGGGCATTGTACTCGATGATTGGCCCAATGAGGGAAGAGTAGAGGGAGACAATGACCTCTTTCTTTCTGGATGCAAAACCTTTAGTAATGAGTTGTGCCACATAGAATGACTTTCTGACCACAGTGGCAATGTGGTGGTCGAAAGAGAGGTTGCTGTCAACCTGTGTTCCCAGATCTCTTATAATGCTTTCTGTGTTCAATGGACTACTATCGATGTGGTAATTCATAGGAACCGTGTTTTTCCCAAAGGGGATAACGACACATTTTTTGGCATTGAGCTTAAGGCCATGGTTCTGACACCAGTCGTTGGTCTCAGTGAGGCCTTTCTTTAGGATGTCAACATCACTTGGGGAGTTAATAATAGCTCCCAACTTCCATTTGTCAGCCAGACTCCCTTCGTGTTGGCCTGGACTTCAGAGAAGTAGTTAACAAACAGGAGAGGACCCAGGACTGAACCCTGTGGGACTCCACTTGTGACTGGTTGACAGTCTGACTTGGAGTCAGCTACTTTCACACTGTGGGTTTTATCGATGAGCCAGTTTGCAACCCACCTAGTGATATATGGGGTTGATGCCTAGCTTTCTGAGTTTTTCTATGATTCCTGAGTGGGGAATGGTATCAAAGGTGTTGGCCAGATCAAGGTAGGCTGTGTGAACCACCTTGCCTTCATCCACAGCTCTGGTAACTGACTCAAAGAAGTCGACCAAGTTGAGCAGGCATGATCTACCCTTCACAGAACCAAACTGGTGGGATCCAGAGTTTGGAGATTCCCGATATCCTTGTTTATTAGATCCATGATGATGCATTCCATAGCTTTGCATATCAGACTCATTGGGGCGATAGTTCCCAGGGTCTGTAGTTGCTCCTCCTTTGTGGAGAGGGATGACTTAGCAGTGCGCCATTCAGTAGGGACAAAGCCCGAGGAGAGGCTGTGATTGAACAGGGCACGCAGATGAGGTGCCAGTTCACTCTGTAGTTCATGTAGAACACAGCCTGGGATATTGTCAGGTGCCATAGAAGCTGCTGTATTCTTGGCCTTGGACAGGGCTGTTTTAACCTGTGCATCAGTAATACTGGGTGCCTGGCAATCTACTGTTAATGTGATAGGTCCTTTGGGAAGGGAGAGAGGGGTAAAGTTGGCACTGAATCTGTTGGCCAGTATATTGGCAATATCTGTTAGCTCAGTATAGGAGGTACCACTGTGCTGTAGCTCAGAGCAAATCTGAGTATTGCCATGGTGATACTTTACATAACTATAGAAGGCCTTGTGGTTGTCGTTACTATCTACTGCAATTCTGTTTTCATAGCAAGCTTTAGAGGATTTGATGAGAGATCTCAACTTTAAGGGAGTTTTTCCAGTTTTTGGACTTTACTTTATTCCGCATCAGTTTCTTCCTTCTGTTTTAGAGTTTTGTTTATGGCAGGGGACCACTTGATTGGCTTCCTATTTTTGGAGGAGAGAGTCTTGATTCTATTGGGTATGGCGAGATCCATGCATTTGTGCACATGTTCATACAGTGCACTGCTGTATGATTCGGCAGTCATGCATATTCGCCATTTGCATGGGTGCCATGAAGTTAGCCAGCTCTGTTTTTAGGATCCCAGAATTAGCTTTGAAGAAGTTTTACACGGTGGTTATTTTTGCGGGGGGGGGGGGGATGTGGATTTCCAAGGTGATTAGTTTGTGGTCGGATCTAACCAGGGAGGAGTTGGCTATTGGTGTAGAACAATGGTCACCCATGTTAGTAATGACCAGGTCAAGGATGATGCTGCCTCTAGTGAGGGTAAGAACGAGCTGGTCCAGGACATTGGAATTAATGAATTCCAGGAAATGTTGGTCAAGTGTATTGGTACATGAGTAATTTTCCCAGTTAATGAGGTGTAGTTGAAGTTGCCCAGTATGAGAGTGTTAGGTTGGACCCAAATATTCTCCAGTGTGCCTAGGAAAGTGGAATGTGAGTCTTGAGACATGGTCGGGGACCTATAGCAGGCTACAGCCTGAGTTGCTGTCTTACCCAATGTTAGCTGCACCTGAAGTAGCTCTGATGAGTTATGTTGTGCTACCAGTGTGGATGCATTGCACATCCTTTATGAATATGGAAACACCACCACCTTTGGAGCTTTGGTCCAAGTTCTGGGGCCAAAACGTGTGGAATGACTTATAGCCTGGTAGGGGAGGGGTGCTTTCTGCTGCCTTGAACCAGGTCTCTTTTACAGCACAAATGTCAATGTTCTCCATTTTAAGGAGTGCTTTGAGCGAGTGCATTTTGAAATTTAGACTTCTAGCATTGAGCAGCATGATCCTCAGATTGCATTTGTTTGTAGTTGTTACGGTGGTAATTTGGTCTTTTGAACACCGCCTTAAAAAGGCAACATAGGGGGGGCAAGATCCTTGGCCAGTATCTGGAAGCCCAGGAATAACCAATTGTTGAAATAAATAATTTTCTGCTTGTACTGTATATCATTCTGGGTGATGGTAGGATGCTGCTCAGGGCTAGGGTCATACCCGCCTGTGCTACATAATCCGAGAGCTCCTCTGTGTCTCTTTTCATGTAGTCCAGGGAGGTGCATCTCAGGTCATTCACACCCACATGTACAATAACAAAGTCATATTTGTACCCGTTGTTGACGGACCTGAGTGCATGCGCTATGTGGTGGATCCTGACACCTGACAGGCAGCTGACTGTTACTTTCTCCTTATTCAACCTAGTGAGTGGGACATCAATGTGCCTCACTATCGAGCCACCTAGGACTAGCGTGTTGGGCATGCTGTTTTGCCTTAGCGGCTTTGGTTGAGTGGCACACTGTTTAGGAGAGTTATGTGTCTTGTGATTAGTGTTGTGTTGTGGTGGTCGAGTGCATTTTTGCCTTGGAGGTCTCTGCTGTTTGGATAGATTTTTACTGAGAGCCTCCACAAAGGTGGGTGCGTGGTTTGTGTTTTTATGTAAAGGCAGTGCTGGTGTGTATATTTATTTGTATATATCTATATCTATATATATATATATATATATATATATATATATATATATATATATATATATATGCATATATATATATATATATATATATATATATATATATATATATATATGTATATATATATATATATATATATGTATATATTTATTTATATATTATATATATACATATATAAGGGTAAAAACTAAGAAATGTTGACATGAAAAAAGTCATCTCAAAATAGTCGACAAAAAAAGCTGGGGACAGCATTATTTGTATGTTCAGAGACAAAATCCTCAGAACATGCAAACAAGCAAACACATATTTTTTTTATGGTTTTACTTTTGTATTTGTGCAAGATTGCTATAATGCTGGGATTGGGCAATATGCCATTTCTCCAGTACTGTTCGATCTCAGAGTTAATATATTTACTGGGAGGGTGGTCTCCCTGCAAGAATGCTGTTTTTTATTTTGCCTGCATGCTGTGTGATTTTGACTCAGGGCATGCAAATAGTGATGCTGAATTTTTTTTGACTATTTTCAAACCAAGAAGAAACTTAGCAGAGTGGAGGGTGTAAAGTTCACTCCTTGAAATATGTTATGTACCTAGTTCAGTAATACAATTCTAACTTTAAAATACATGCTACAAAATAATAAAATAGTAGGTAGTCCACAGTTGAATTAAAAATGCAATATCCTTTATTGAAACACACAAACAAGGGATCCTAGTTGAGTATAACGAAAATCATTAAAGACATTCATTAATTTATATATAATCAGGTTATTTGGTGCAAGGGAGTGGTTACAGAGGGTGGTTCTGTAAAGAGCAATAAAAGTATTAAACTCATTCCTTTAACCAAGTCCCCCCTCCACCTTAACACCATAGTGAAAACTGAGACTGTGCTACCTTAGAACTGAAACTTAAACGCTAGAGACAAATTAAAATATATAATATAAGAACAACTTATTAAGGCTAACCTACTAATCCAGACTTTATTAATTAAGAAACCAACTCACTAACAAAATGATTAACTAATTAACTAACAAAAAGATCTACCACTAAACAGCTATCAGAATAAATATTAGTAACTTATAAACTGAAACACTTTCAATAAAAATCACTTTCATACCAAATAAATGCTTCATCGGGTTTGTGTGTAAAAAAACATATCATACCATATTTCTTCTTAAATAAGACCTAAGCAGAGAATAAGGCCTAGCATGGTTTTCCAGGGTGGTCATGATATAAGCCCTACCCCAAAAATAAGCCCCAGTTAAGATCATCAACAACACATGACAGAAGTGTTGAATTATAAAATAATATTATTGACACCCGTTGACTGAGTTTATCGCACCCTGCTCGCCATTTTCAGGCCATTCGGACACCCAACTTCTTCTCTTTGCAGGAAGTCATAAAATTCTTTCCCTGGGTGTCCTCCACGATTCTTACTGTAACCCTAATCATCACTCACACTTGATGGTTGAGATCCTTGGCCCATAAACACTGGCAGGTGTACTTTTATTGGTCAAAGTACAGACAACGCACTTAAAGCGTGCTCACTTGATAACGAATGGCTGTAGTTGTGTCTTCTTAACCATCGCCATTTTGTGTTGCCACTCCATCTCATAAGTCTTCAATTAACCCTTCCCCAGACAAGATGAGTGCAAAAAGAAAGAGCTATTCCATTGAGTACAAGAGAGGAATCATGGAGGACTCCTGGGGAAAGAATCTGACGGCTTTCTGCAAAGAGAAGAAGTTAGATCTCCGAATGGTCCAAAATTGGCGTGCAGCATACGATAATCTCAGTCAACAGGTTGACGAGGGAAATGCTAAGAAGTGCAAGTGTGGATCAAGTCAGCAACCATTATTTCCTGAGATGGAAGACATCATCTGTGAATGGATTGGGAACAGGAGAGCAAAGGCTTTGGTTGTGCACAGGGCTGATATTCAAGCATTTGCCCTTGCAATGGCAAACAGTTAGAAATATCCCCAGAAGAATTCAAAGCATCACAACATTGGCTGGATGGCATCCTCCAGCTATATGAACTGTCTCTAAGGAGATCAACAACATTGTTCAAGCTGCAGGATACTGAAGTTATTAAACATGCACTTGCATTCAAGTCCTTTGTTGATGGCATCAACTTTTATAAATACCAACTCTCCAAATAATTGCTATGGATGAAACTTCAGTGTTTATGGGGCAAGAATCTCAAAGAACAATTAATCAGAGGGGTGCCTCGTCAATCTACATTCTCTCCACTGGTTATGAGAGTGCACGTGTTACCTGTATTTTGACAATTCGTCTAGATGGAAAGAAAACCCCACCTCCGCTGAAAATGGACATGAATCCAGTCGGACTATCCTGGACAACAAATGTAAAATAAATAATAAAACTTCTAATCATTAGTAATGGCAAGAAAGATAAGATTGAACATGTTTCAGGCATTTACATTCTTAAAACTGAAAAAGCCTGGTGCACACAAACAGTTACAAGGAAGTGGGTCAGTGTAATGCTGCCACTTGTTTTGCAAGGTGGCGAAAGAGGTCTGCTAGTCCGGGATTCAGCCAGTACTCACCATGCTAAAGACATGAAGAAATTCCTTGCACGGAGAAGAATAGATCAAATAATAATTCCTGCAGAAATGACTGCCTTTCTCCAGACTCTTGATATTGCAATAAACAAGCCATTCAAGGACCATTTGCACATGGAACTCAATGACTACATTGAAAATAGAATGGAGAGAAATCAGCATGAAATATTGCACTGTGAAAGCCAAGGTGTAGTTATTCTGAAGTTGAAATGTTTTTGTACTGTTTATGTAGAATTCTCACACAACTGTTAATGCGTTACTTAGAACTGTTGCCCAATAACAGCAAAGTACCAAATAAATGTTAACTTGTGTATATGAATAAATGTCGATTTTTGTACATGAATAAATGTCAGTTTGTATACATGAATAAATGTTGATTTTTGTACATGAATAAATGTAGAGTGTTGTATGGGGGGTAAATAAGGCATTCCCTAATAATAAGCCCTAATGCATATTTCAGCAGCGAAAAGAGTATAAGACCCGGCCTTATTTTTGGGAAAATATGGTAATATTAATGAACATATATATAAATCTATAAGTGAACACCTAAGAAGGCTGAAAATCATAACTATAATTGCTAAGGTGGAAATACAATGAAAAATGTTAGAAATATAGCATTGAGGGCTTGGGGATCTGTTCATGTGTGGTATGAATCAGGGAAGGTCATTGTGCCTCTTTACTCATCCCTCATCAGGCCCATAATTGAGTACAATGTCCCTTTTGGGATGTACCTTACCAGACATCTGCACCAAAAGTACCTCACCAAGAGGATCAAAGGGCTCAAACAGATGCCATATGCTGCCCGGTTAAAGAAACTCCAGCTCTACTCAGTGGCATACCGCCTGTTCAGAGGCAATCTGTGCCTGACGTATAAAGCCATGTCCAACCCGGAATTAATGGACATGCTGCACCTCAGAAAATCCAAATTCTATCGAGCTACACGCTCGAGAGACTTGAACCTCAGCACTGAAATAAATAGGATATGCTGGAGGGACAGATTCATAACCCAGAGGCTCCCTTCACTCTGGAATAAAATCCCAGTCCAGGTTAGGCAGAGTCCCTCATTGACTCTCTTCAAGAGGAATCTTGATGAGTGGATGGGAGATCGTAGGTTTACCCCGGGTATGACTTATGTGTCACTGTTAGACAGAGGCACAGTATACTAACCTCAAAAAAAGGGCATAGCAAAATTAATTTAAAATGGGTGGCGAAAGCCAAACACATTCTGGCTAGGCTTATAAATGCTCTAGGGCAGATAGCCTAGTATGAACCTATGAACCTATGAACCTATGTAACTAAGAAAGCACTTCATTTAAATGATTGAAAGTATCAGAAAACAGCACCAATGTCAGTTATTTTCATTGTAAAATATTTGCATTGTTTAATATTTGTTTATAACAATATTAGCATGTATAACATTAGTGTGTAATGTCAGCATTAATCAGTTCCATATCAGACTTTTAATAGTCTTTTAAACAGTGAGGCAGTTTTCTGAGTTCTAGTATGCTTTTTATGGAGCAATAATAATTAAGCCCCAGTTTTCTAAAAGAGCTCAGTTTCAACTGCCACAATAGTTCACCTTTTTCTAAAAGATTATCAATGTCTCCTTCCAGTTCCAAAAGGTCCACATGATCAATAGTTTGAAATTTAAAGTCACCCATGTGTCTTTTGTGAAGCTGCAGTTGCCGATCGAGTGCAATTATTCTTGCATTTAGCTCTAATTTCAGAAAGATGGTCAGAAATGCTTCTTTTAAATCTGTTGAGCATTTTCCTCTGCATAAAATGCTGCACAGTCATTGCAGCTTCCTCTGTAAACCACCTGCATTGAGTGTCACCTCCTGCATTGGTTTTAATCAGTTTCTTTAAATAAGGGCAGAAAAATAAGTCTCTCTCATGTATGTGCTGACAAAAAACACAGATGGTTCCACACTTATTGGTGCAAGTATCCAATGGTCTGGGCCTACCTTCAATTCATCTCGTGATATTTCTGGCTTTCTATACACAAAGGAAGGAGCTTCTCCAAGGATGTCCATTAGATATGAGCTTTCAGTAATTATGGCCTAATTCTCTTTAATAATATTAATGATGCTGTAATAGTCAACAGTAAAAGTCAAGATACAACTGTCTTTAGATTTGTTGTCCATAAGTTTCTTTAAAATCCTCCTATAAGGACTGTTAAGTGCTGGTGAATTTGTATTTTTTAGTTCAACTATACGTTCCATAATGCTTTTTTCATATATTTCATTCATATCCCCTCACCGGAAAGTCATTTTCAAGATCATTTAGGTTCTTAAAGGGACAGTCCCAGGGATTTTTTGTTTTTATTCAGCCTTTGTTTACATTTCAGGTTTGCCTTTCTGAGCATGCTTACCTTTGGCTGAGGGAGGTGGGGGAAGAGTGCCTGAAGGAAGTTTCAAAGGTGTTAGCCAAATTCCATCTCAAATTGCAGTTGTACTGACAACAGCTCTCCCTGTGTGCCATTCACTAATTTAATCTGCACATTTTACCTATTGAAAAAAGTTGCATTCAGGATTTTATGACCTGACTGCTGCCAGTACTCTATAAAGCACATCAGTAATGCAAGGCTTTTAAAACATTAGTAAACAGAGTTTTTTTTGTTTCTTTCATTTCATATTTTATTCTGTGGTGATTATGAATCCTGGCCATCTACAACAATTTTATGACATGGTTTCTACCTATAAAAGCATCTGAGTGAGGCAAACAGTAGTGGAAAGCAGATTTCTCTTTCTTTCTTTTCATGTTTTACTATGTACTGATTTTTGAATACTAGCCTGGTGTAGTGAGTTTCTGACCTTCTAGTAATTCCGTAGAAAGCAAGTGTGTCACAGAAGGTTGGAGCATTAGTAGACACACTCTTCTGTTCCTTTTTTCAGCTTCTAGTTTAATATGGGCTGATTTCTGAATACTACTAGACAAATGCACTATTTTTTATGAGTGGGCTGCTTGTACATTTGTAGAAGCATGAGTGATACAAAATTTAAAAATTAGTATACACTGATGTCCCTTTTCCATGGCACAGCTTTCTTTATTGTAAAGATGAGCCAGGAGCTGGGAGCATAGTTCCCAAATCCAGTGCAAGTCAGAGAGGAACAGAAGTCCAAAGATTAGTTTATCCTGGGAGCTGAAACAAGACTTGAACTGTGAACTCACCAGATATTTAAAAGTAAAATGACACTGTGGGTGGGAATGAAAGTGACATGTTGAAGTGGGCGTGACTTCTGTCAGCTTAAAGGACCACTACGGGCAAATGATGAAGAAAACATATTTTTTTATCTTGCCATGATTTACTACACCTCCCAAAGCTGCCTGCAGCAAAATAAGTACTCATTCCTAATTTTATTTTGTTTTTACTCATCTGCCCTCATTGGGGCAGACATTGTGATTCCTTTGGAAAGCTAAATCTGTCCCATAATGCACAGACTGAGAATAAATAGCCCTACCATTTGTTATCAGACTAGACTTCCATTCACTTAGAATGGGCCACCTGGAAAAAACTGCCAAGTTTGAGAGTCTGCAGCTTGTGTGTCATTGACTGGTATGCGCTGAGGTTTACAAATGTTGTTCCTACTGATGTACTACACATTCTCTGAAAGAAACTTGCAAAAGCGTCAACAAATTACTGAGATAAAAAAGACTTTTTATAAGGAGCAGTTTTGCAAGTTTCAGTTCCTGGCCAGGTTACTCCTCCCATCTCCCCTCCTTCAGTGTGCTACAGTCTCACATTTCCAGCTTTACTAGATTTAACTATTTAGTCAGCTTTGCATGACAATAGACATAAAAAAAATTACAGCCTGGTGTTCCACTAAATCTATTCCCTTGTATGTCTCTTCACTTCTGAATAGCATTTCCCAGGAATAAAAAAAAAAAAAAAAAAAAGCAAACATCAGTCCAGAGTTTAGGCCAGTCTATCCATTTTTTAAAATGTGCACAGTAAAATATTCAACTTGTAATGTATTTTGGCTGCTGACATCGTTATTTTTACATAGTTATTCTCTTATAGTATAACCTGAACGTATGGTATTTAATGATAAATTTTACAACAGTTCTCAGTTTCTTAACAATGACCTCCCAAGCCTCTGATGTGACCTAGAACATTTTCTTACTATTGCTTTATCTAGTTTGTCTTAGTTGTATACCTGTAGCATGTCTCTCATCCTCTCAGCAACAGACTCCTGGAGAAAACTTCCAAAGCAGATACTTATTGAAAGAGTAGCAGCAGCTGTAGCAGTGATACCACACTCCAAAACAATGCACTCAAACTTAGTACTGACAAACACAGGGTAATGTATATATCTGAATCAAGCAGTGATGAAATTGCTAGGGACTTCACTGAGCACAATTGTACTCAGTCTCTCCATTTCATAATCCATAACATTTGTACCACACTTAAAAGGCACACCTCCACCTTCCACAAACACAACTACCCACACCTACACAACATACCAGTCAAATTTATGGCTTTTCCCACATCTCTGCAAAACACTGCTGTAATGGCTTTGGCAAACAAATGAAAATGATTGATGGGTGTTGGTTCAGGACTCCCATCCATATCTCTCAACAGTACAGATTTTTGCAGAAAGTCCAGATTTTCTGTCTGTTTTTCATAAAATTGCAGTTTTCTGTCAAATCACTGGCAAATCATTGAACACTGAAGTCAGAAAGTTGACAGGCATTTGATTTTCAGACTTCATCTCCTTAAGAAAATTCACTCTAATGCAAAACCTGTTTATCAACTTTCTAAGTTTGTAAGTGCAATATTTATAAATTGTCCCACTTTTTGGGCCTTTGTCCCCTATTATTTATGGCCTTGTCCAGATTTCTTGTTCTATAATGTTGAGAGTTATGCTGCCATCCCTTCCTACTGGAGCCAGTCCACTGCACTTGCACAAGTGTCCCTCTCAGCAGGGCAGCAAGCAGGTATCAGTGCAGATTTGCTTTATAGTTCTTTTACACCACACACACACACACACACACACACACACACACACACACACACACACACACACACACACTCACACACACACACACACACACACACAAACTCTTGTTGTCCATGTTATTTATTCTTTTCCTTTGTTTTATTTCTCTAACTTGTAATGTTACTTTTACTCATTTTTTCTCCTGCCTCCCATATCTACCCTAATTATTACTTCTAACAAATACTTTTTCTCATTCTTTCTTCTCTTCCCCTCCTCCTCTTTATCCACTATTTGAACTTTTCCACTCTGACATTTGCGTTATAACTAAATAATGAACTGTCACCCTTATAATGTCAGCACATTTCAATGCTACATAATATTGTATTTAGTCTAATAATAGGCTCATAGGTAGGTACTAGGCTATCGGCCTAAGGGCCTAAGTAAGCCTAGCCAACAAGGTTCCCTGACTTATGCCACCCAAGAAAGTTAATTTCCTGTGCCACTGTCGAGCAGAGCCACAGAAGTGATTCCTGAGGTATATTTCCTATTTCCCATCCACTCAAAGATTTTTCTTGAGTGCTAACGAGGAACTTTGCTTGACATAGATGGGTAGCTTGTTCCAGAGTATGGGAAGTCTCTGGGACAGGAATCTATCCCTCCCGCATGTCCTGTTTATTGTGGTAACATGGTTTAGGTCCCTAGAGTGTGTAGCCCGGAGGGATTGGGATTTCTTTAGGTGCAGCATGTCCAACAGCTCTGGGTTTGACATAGCTTTATATGTTAGGCAGAAATCACCTCAGAGTAGGTGATATGCTACGGAGTAAAGCTGGAGTTTTTTGAGATGGTCAGTGTAGGGCATCCGTTTAAGGCCAGTAATCCTCTTTGTGAGGTACTTCTGTGGCCTTTCCAGCTGTTGCAGATGTCGTGTGAGGTACATTCCAAAAGGGCCGTTGTACTCTATAATGGGTCTAATGAGTGTCGAGTAGAGAGGAAAATTATCTCTTTTTTCCTGGATAAGAACCCTTTTGTGATGAGGTATGCCACACAGAAGGGCTTCCTGACTACTGTGGCGATGTCATTATCAAAGGAAAGACTACTGTCAACCTGGGTCCCAAGGTCTCATCACACATTCGGTGTTAAGTAGACTGCTGCCTTTGTGGTAGTTCATGGGTACAGAGTTTTTACCAAAGGGGATGACAATGCACTTTTTGGCATTGAGCTTGAGGCCATGGCTCTGACACCAGGCATCTGTCTCAGTGAGGCCCTTCTGTAGGATGTCCACATCATTTATGGACTCGACTATGGCTCCTAGTTTGCAGTCATCTGCGAATTTTGTTAGCCAGAGGCCTTCTGTGTTAGCCTGTACTTCAGAGAAGTAGATACCAAGCAGGCGAGTTCCCAGGACTGAACCTTGTGGTACTCCACTTGTCACAGATTTGATGTCAGATTTGGAGTCTGAAACTTTTACAGTGTGGGTTCTGTCAGTGAGCCAGTTGGCAACCCATCTTGTGACGTAGGGATTTATACCTAGTTTAGTGAGTTTAGCTATAATTTCAGAATGGGGAATGGGGTCAAAAGCCTTGGCGAGGTCAAGATAGGCTGTGTGAGCCACATTAGCCTCATCTACGACTTTGGTGACTGCCTCAAAGAAGTCAATTAGTTTCAGGATGCATGATCTGACTTTCACAAACCCGAACTGGGTGGGGTCCAGAGTTTGGAGGTTACCAATGTCTTTGTTTATGAGTCACCCAACAAAATCCCCTGCACGAGAGCTGATGCACGGCCCCAACAAATAAGAATATAAGTAACCACAAGAAAAAAGAGCCAGCAAACAGTGACTAGATGAAAATAAATATTGCATTCAAAGATACATAACAGCAAAACAGACCGGTTTCGGCTGGAAACAAATTGCACAGCCTTCTTCAGTGTATAAATGTCATGCAAATCAGAGCTGTTTAAGTACCATGAGATCAGAACCCATTGGTGGATGCTCATAAATATTCATTTAATCCAGGGGGAAACAAGCCACCAAGTTTAATAATCCATTTCTTTTCTTTACCATTCAGTACTGTATGCCACCCTGTTTTGTTACTACGATTACCATATACCATATCTATAATGGTAAACATGATATTAGCTGTGGGATGTACCATTTGATGTTTGTATAAAGCATTATTCATTCTTTTTTGTTTTATATTACTAATATGTTCTGAAATACGTATTCTCATGGGGTGTGATGTCTGCCCCACATAGAATGCTCCACAGTTACAAGTGGCCAAATAAATAATCCAATCGCTACTACAGTTAGCAAAAAAACGAAGATCAAAAACTTGGGAGCAATTCCTACTAGAAAAGTCCTTGGATTTGTTAATATATTGACAGTTGTTGCAATGACCACAAGGGAAACATCCACGTAAGATGTCCCCTGATAAAGTTGTCTGAACATACTCAGTGTGTTTGGTGTCACTGTGTTTATAATGGTTGAAGTATGAGTTCAAATTTTTACCATTCCTGTATGAAAAGAGACATTGGTCTGGAATTATATTGAGAATATCCTGGTCACACTGTAAAATATTCCAGTGTCTATGAACACTCTGAGTAAGGCGATTGGAATTCCTGGCATAAGTGGTGGTAAATCTAAGTGGTTGGGATGATGTGTTGGAATGGTCTCTATATTTAAGTAAGTCAGATCTCTCCATACAGTTGACTTGATGTTTGGCAGCTGAGATGTCACTCGCCTTGTAACCCCTGTGTTTGAATCTGTTGGTCAAATCCACTTGATTCCTACAAAACGTGGCATGTTCTGAGCATATGCATTTGGCCCGAATAAATTGGGACTTGGGGATGTTCCGTGCTATATGTGGAGTGTGGTAACTGGAAGCATGTAGTATAGAATTGTACTGTGGGAATTTTCTGTACATCTCTGACCCCTGTATCATCAGGAAGCCTATTCAATAGGACATCCAAAAATGTAATACTATTCAGGTCATGGTGTTCATTGAAAACTAACCCCCATTCATTGTTGTTGAGATAAGAAACAAATTCTATGAGTCCAGTTTCAGTACCCTTCCAAACAAGCCAAACGTCATCCAGGTAACGTCTCCATATATCAATATTGGGTAGAAATATATTTCTAGCAGGATCATAAATAATATGTGTTTATACATAGGCCATAAAGAGATCTGCATATATTGGGGCAAAGGATGCCCCCATTGCAGTCTCTTTCGTTTGCCAAAAACAAAGATCCTTGTAATAGAAGACATTACTTGTAAGAACATGTTGTGCCAAACCCACCAGGAAGGAACTGAAGTCCAAACTATATAAGTTGGTTATTTCAAGCCAATAAGCTAATGCCTCCAAGCCTGCCTGGTGTGGAATGTTTGTGTATAGTGCACTAACATCAAGTGTACATAAGTACCAATCAGATTCCAGTTGCATATCAGAAATTATTTGTAAAAAATGAGTTGTGTCCTGTAGGCGGGAATGTATAAAGGGTAACAATGGTCTGAGATACTTAGTCAAAAATAATGAAAGTGGCTCAGTGATGTATCCCCTCCCAGAAACTATTGGTCTGCCTGGTGGATGTGTAGCATCCTTGTGAATTTTGGGTAGGAAATAGATATACTGAATACTGGGATCCTTGATAAGAAGTTGATGTACAATCTCATTAGTGATAATCGCCTGATCTTTGGCCTCTGTTAGAAACTGTTCTATACATTGGATGAATCTAAATGTAGGATCTACAGACATGTGTGAATAATATCTGGCATCAAATAGTTGTTTTTTGGCCTCATTATCATAATCAATCCAGTTTAGAATGACAACAGCACCACCCTTGTCTGCTGAAATAATTACAATATCCTTGTTGCTTTGTAGTTCCAGAATAGCTTGCTTCTCAGCAAACGTAATATTGTTATTTTTATAAATAACATCAGAACTGAAAAAGTGTAGATCTTTGAGAATGCTATTCTGGAATTGATGAACTATAGGATGCATGGGTGGCGAAAAACTGGATTTATGATATGTAAATTTGCCAACATCAAAATTACTTTCAGATTCACCAAAGAACAATTTCAAATTCAAGAGTCTACAAAAACTCATTAAGTCCTGTGCTAATAAATCTTCAGAGACTGTGAAACCAGGTATGAATGTTAACCCTTTATTTAGGACATTAATATGTGATGGAGACAAGTCAAAGTTGGACAGGTTCAGGACATTAGTATTAAGACCTTCATTCAATTCTTCAATGCCATTTCCAATAACCCTTGGATATTGTGAACCTCTCTTTTGCTTACACCCCCCCGCTTGTATTTAGTCCTAAAGGGACAACCCCAGGGGTCCTTTTTGGGGATGGAGACCCTGATACCGCCAGGGATTCATTATCAGTTCCAGAGGATGTATCCTCAATCGATGAAGTTGTATCAGTGCTGCGCTTATGCAAAATAGACCGTGGTCTCTTCCTCTTGATGGAAGAGGCAGGAGAGCTAGTAAATCTGACATGTTTAGTCTGATGTGTAAAGGGACTCCCTCGGGAATAATCCTCCTGGTCCCTAGAGAATTTCTTTATTTTTCTTGACCTGAGCTCAGCATCAAACTTTTTTAAATCAGAGGCCACTTTGTTAAGCTGACCCCCAAATGAAGGCTCCTGTTCAAAAGTTTTTAATTTATCTGCTATACCACTAATTTCATCCAGTCCCCTATCAATAGCACGGTTGTGAAATTTGTATAATTCCACAACAAAAGCCATAGTGGCTTCCTGTTGTATCTTTAGCCATTGTTTGGTCAATTCCTCATCAGCACTGGTCACATGAGGAATAATGCGTATACGTAAACCCCTAGGAGTAATATCAGCAGCCTGATAGGCTTTAAAGAGTTTACAATGCCAAACATTTGCTCGTAATGATCTAAGTTGTCTATTCAAATCATCAAAAAGCTTATGACAAAGTACTTCAGGATTGGATGAATCTGTTATATCAGTATTCTCCTCATTAGAGGTACCGAGCCCAAAAGCTCCAAGGTCCTCTCTGTCTGCAACCAATTCAGTGATAAAATTGGATAGGTCCATATTGTTATTTACAGAGTCTAAAGTACTGATCAAAAAGAATTATATCCAAGAGCTGTCAATAATAGTTTCGAATACAAAACTACGGCAGCTGGAAGACACATCTAAAGATGGTTGATGGACAATAGCAGCAAAGCCCACAGTTATAAAGGTAGAGAGGCTGCGTCCATACCCAATAAACACAGGGTAAATACCCAAAATTGTAATGTCATTAAAGAATATAGTATGATAATAAAAAACAACAAACAAAAACTTTTGGAGCAAAAGTGTGTGCTGGTCAAACAAACCAGAAACATATGATCCAAAATCAAAGAAATTTCTTTGGTGCTGAGCCAAGGCCAGGAGTATTATGCAAAAGGTTAAATACTCAAAAAAATATATACAAATAGTATTCTCAGGTATCAGAGGAAAAGCCCAATCCTATGTACAAACTAGGCAAGGACGGCAGCAAAAACAACCCGCTGACTGCCTCCACTCACAGTAAAAGTCAGCTGAAAAAGACGAGCAATAAGTAAAATCCAAAGAAAGCTTTAATGAACAAGCCAAATGTTGAGCGCTTTCACTCGCTGAAAGCGAGCTTCATCAGAACAAATGTACTCCAAATGACAACTGATTAAATAGTAAAAAAGGCGCCAAAATAGGCTCAATCAGATAAATTAAAAAATATGTGTAGTACTACAAAACACATCACGAATGAAACGCTTGCTGAAATACTTACTAAAATACATTGCCACAATACGATTTAAAAGCTGTGTGATCCATCTTTGCAAAAAAACTGCGAATAAACACATATAATACATGATGCTGGTGCAAATAAAATATTCATTCTAACATTAATAAAGACTTAATGGACATACAATCATTAATCCCTGGCAGTGTGGTGGCATCAGTATAGACTTGCCACCATAACTCTCTGTATGCAAGATAGTTTTTGTAATTTCCACCCCTGGGTTTGCTTCTAACTGTTTCCAGGATACCAAACTTGAAAGAGTGTTCAGTCCCAAATTCTAGTATATGCCTACATAAGGCATTTTTGGTGTCCATCTTCCTAATGGAATACAAATGAGAATAAATTTTCTGCCTAAGTTGCCTTTCAGTTTTGCCAATATAAAAATACTGGCAGAACGTGCAAATAGCAATGTAAACCAACCAGCAATTTTGCTGAAGAAGCTAGACATACCGGGACTAGACCTAAATATGGTGTACCCTCTCGCACTTATGCTTCTGCGTCGGGTGATAACATCCGTCCTAAAGGTACTTTTTCAGCTACGGCTCACACATTTAATCATAAAACTGTTAAAGAAAACGTACAAATACAGAATGTTTTACAGGAATTTATTGACAGTGACTGTAAATTCGACAGCGTTCACATTAATAAGACTCATACTGGTAATCGTGCCTGTAGAGGCACATTAAGAGACTCTATATACTTGCTTGGCAAAAAACTGAATATTATTAATGCATTAAAATTGGACAACGCTTATTTAAATTATTGCATTACCGCCAGTATTATGCCGATGGGATTGAGATTTTTTAAATTGCCATTAGGCATTGATATTAATGTTGATGTTGAGAACAACTTTAATGCTATGTTTGACTGTTTTGGGATTGAATTTATGAAAAAGCTGATCAAATATAATGACTTGAAACTCTGTAAAACTATTTCTGAGGTAGAGAATTTAAACAAGTATTTTGCAGGACTTGGCATTTGTGCAATGGGAGAAATTATATCACAAACAATTTTCTTTGGCTGTTGACAGGGCAAGAAAAGCTTTTGAACGTAAGCTTAAGAAGACACAGAGGGACAAAGAACAATATAGTAGACATGTTTGCTACAAGTGGGGTAGTTATAAGACCAACACTGATTTAGGTGGAGTAGGTAGACGTTATGAGCAAGACAACTACTATAACGAATCTGAGCAGGATTTTTTATCCCCACTTACAAAAAAGTCCCAGGGGAATTGGAGGCAAGGGGGCAAGTGGAGAAAGAAATACTAACAGTATCCCCCCTTCCCAGTTGTTCTGGTGAAACGAGGACCAGTATCATTCATTCGGACATAGTGGCCATTGACAATGTTATAAGTGAGTACAAGAACTTTAAAATTTGCAATTACAGTAATGTTAAGTTAAATACTGCTCACTTTAGCTTATTTTCTAAGGGACTTAAATTCATTCCAACACCCTCTTTTCGGGTAGTTGATGCCATACTAGAATTTAAAAAGTACATCAGAAAATTGAATTTGGCCACTATGTTTAACAATTTTAACAACATTAATAATGACATTTGTAATAAGTCCAATTGCACCAGACTTAAAAAGAAAAGTACTTTTACTCCCATAAACAATCCCTGTATCTCTGCTTTTGACAACAAAGTTACTAAGGAGTTTTACAAATTTAACAGGGACACTGGATATAAAAAGAAATCAAAAACTTTTTCTAATTTGACTAATGAGGAAGCTTCCATTCTTAAAGATCTATGTATGGATCGTAGTAACAGAATTATGAAGCCTGATAAAGGGGGAGGCATTGTTATCTTTGACACTATGATGTACAGTTCTAAAATACACAATATACTTCACTCATCTGGTAACTACGTAGTGGCTTCTTTAAACGAATTGAATATTGCGTATAGAAGAATTGATATGTTTCTTGAAGAGTGCATGTTAGAACAAAGAATTACAGAGGAACACTTTGAATTTATGAAAGTTGAATTTCCCACTCTAGCAACTATAGTGGGCATTCCCAAAGTGCATAAGGATCATTTTAATCCCCCTTTAAGACCTATCATTTCTGGCAGCAAAGCTAAGACTTTCCCAATAGGTGTTGTCATCGACACCACTTTGAAATTTATTTACGACCAAGTAAATCATTTGGTCAAAGATTCATGGGAATTCTTGCGAAATTTCCCTGTTCATACTGCCAACAAAAATTAAATTTTTAGTTCTATTGATGTTATCGACTTATTCAGTAGTATTCCAATTGAGGAAGGTTTAGAAGCTTTCTCCAGGAGTTTGAGAAAGCACACCAATTTTAGTTGGGATAAAATTTCTGTCCTTGTTGAGCTCATGAGTATAGTGTTGGAATATAATTTTATATTCTATGAGGGAGAAATTTTTCGGCAGACCAAAGGCGTTGCTATGGGTGCCGCTTGCGCACCCATCTTCGCCAATTTGGTTATGCTTGATTGGGAGGAGAATCATGTATTTAACAGCATATATTTCAACAACGTAGTATATTACTCCCGTTACCTAGACAACATCTATATTTTGTGGAAAGGCAACAGTTGCACTTTTGAAAATTTTGTAAGTTACTTGAATAGTAGCAATGACTATCTTAAATTCACTTCCACTCAAAGTACTACAGGAGTCCCATATTTAGACACCTTGATTACTGTGGACTCCGAAGGTTTTAAATCTTTAGTTTATAGGAAAGCCACTTTCACCAACTCTTATTTAGATTATAATAGTTTTCATCCTTTTAAACTAAAAAGAAACATTTTCAAAGGTCAATGCATCAGGGCCATTAGGATGACGTTGAAATACGAAGACATGATCAACGAGTTGAAGTTTATCACTGGTCTCTTTATTGAAAGGGGATATGACATTGGTATGTTAGAGGACGTTACATCTCATGTCTTGAGTCAATGGGGGTCTAGGTATTCCCCTTTGTTGGGCGTGAAAATGGTTACATCTATGGATGGTTTAGATCCAATCAACATCACACGATCTGATATGGAACTTATCAACTCTTTCAATAATGCCCTTATTGTTGAATTTAGTCCATACAGTCAGGAGCTTAAAAATATAGTAGTTAAAAACTAGCATATTTTAACATCAACACAGGATATTGCCAATATAGTGGGTCAAAAACCCAGGTTTGTTTTTAAAATGGGCAAAAATTTAAAACATATTTTGGAAAGTGAATTATTACCTAAGTCCCAGGCCAAGTCCAATACCACGAAATGTGGCACTTGTAATCAGTGTCCACACATTTTGGACTCTAACAGTATTTGTTTAAACAACATATGTAGTACGAAATTGTTTCTATCTAAGGGCAACTGTAGATCTACTATGTTGGTTTACATTGCTATTTGCACGTTCTGCCAGTATTTTTATATTGGCAAAACTGAAAGGCAACTTAGGCAGAGAATTTATTCTCATTTGTATTCCATTAGGAAGATGGACACCAAAAATGCCTTATGTAGGCATATACTAGAATTTGGGACTGAACACTCTTTCAAGTTTGGTATCCTGGAAACAGTTAGAAGCAAACCCAGGGGTGGAAATTACAAAAACTATCTTGCATACAGAGAGTTATGGTGGCAAGTCTATACTGATGCCACCACACTGCCAGGGATTAATGATTGTATGTCCATTAAGTCTTTATTAATGTTAGAATGAACATTTTATTTGTACCAATATTATGTATTTCATATTTG
This sequence comes from Protopterus annectens, assembly GCF_019279795.1. Lineage (NCBI taxonomy): Eukaryota > Metazoa > Chordata > Ceratodontiformes > Protopteridae > Protopterus > Protopterus annectens. The sequence goes on along the minus strand of NC_056744.1, from coordinate 1,355,597,040 downwards.
TTTATTAGCAGTTTTTATTCAAAGATAGATTACACAGTTTTTCAATTGTATTGTGGCAATGTATTTTAGTAAGTATTTCAGCAAGCGTTTCATTCGTGATGTGTTTTGTAGTACTACACACATATTTTTTAATTTATCTGATTGAGCCAATTTTGGCGCCTTTTTTACTATTTAATCAGCTGTTATTTGGAGTACATTTGTTCTGATGAAGCTCGCCTTCAGCGAGTGAAAGCGCTCAACTTTTGGCTCGTTCATTAAAGCTTTCTTTGGATTTTACTTATTGCTCGTCTTTTTTCAGCTGACTTTTACTATGAGTGGAGGCAGTCAGCGGGTTGTTTTTGCTGCCGTCCTTGCCTGGTGTTTGTCTAGTGCAACCTGTTTCGTTCTGGAGTATGTACAAACTAGGAATAATGAGATCAAGAAATATAAATAGTAGTACTAGTATCCAAAAAAAGGAATAGTCTCATAAACTCAAAAAGTAATATGATGTGTTCATAGGGGTACACTTAAAGTACCAGTATATGTATATATACATTAAGGATGATTCCTAACAGTAATAGGAATAATACATGATATAATGTAAAAATATAGAAAAACCCTGTAAATTATTGTCCACTAAATGAAATTGTACCAATATTGAAAATTCCTGGTTACACAAAAAAAACTGACAGTAATTTTTTAACAAGAAGAATACCTGTCCAACATTAATATCAACACATCCAAAAATTAAATGCCTACAAAAGAGTTTAAATGTTCCAAAACCATGTAAAAGCATGAACATGGAACCCCTGAGTATACATTGATCAAGAATGATGAAGCAGGTATATGACAAACATAACCAATGTCATTGCAATGCATACAAATTGGTACTAAGAGAAAAAACAAATGATATTCAAAAAACACTTGAAAAAAATCACGTCCATATTCCTGAAAACAACAAATAACTGGGAGAAACTGGGAGCCCCAGAAAACCCAATGTATCCTTGTTGAATAGGTATTGTCCAAAATGCATAAACAGATTTGTCCCAAACCAAATATTATGTCCAAATACTGGTACAAAATCTTCCAAATATGTCGCACTCAAACGGCCAGTAGCCCAATCGCATCAAACACACTTGAAATACCGTGTGGTGGAAATTGTTCCCAAGTATAATGTCCAAATATAGAACAAATGATCGCCATGTAATTAAAAAAACTGCTGTAATGAAGTAATCCCGTTCCGTAATGTCAAACCCTTATCTTCCGAAGTCCAGAAGCGTACAATATAAATCACGCTTAATAAAGGACTTAAAAGTGAGCGAAAAAAAGAAAAGTTGCACCCAAAGCCAACTTCTGGAAAACGAAGGACACTACAAAGTAGAGACTAATTCGAAATCACCCAAAATAGCGATCATCTGATGCACAAAAGCAACTGCCAAGCTGATATCCAAAGGCATACGCTGTGGTGTTTTAGGTAATGTTCAGTACTTAGAAACATGAAGACAAGGGATAGCAAGTCATACGAATGGATTAATATGAGATCCACCAATAAAATTCAAAAAATGTAGTTTAAACTCCAAAAGCGAAAGCTGCAACAGAATCCATGCAGCGGTATCAGAGTCACAGGCCCCAGCAGGAAGTAGAGAACAGTGTATCACCCAACAAAATCCCCTGCACGAGAACTGATGCACGGCTCCAAGAAATAAGAATATAAGTAACCACAAGAAAAAAGAGCCAGCAAAGTTTTTGATCTTTGTTTTTTCGCTAACTGTAGTAGCGATTGGATTATTTATTTGGCCACTTGTAACTGTGGAGCATTCTATGTGGGGCAGACATCACGCCCCATGAGAATACATATTTCAGAACATATTAGTAATATAAAACAAAAAAGAATGAATAATGCTTTATACAAACATCAAATGGTACATCCCACAGCTAAATTCATGTTTACCATTATAGATATGGTATATGGTAATTGTACTAACAAAACAGGGTGGCATACAGTACTGAATGGTAAAGAAAAGAAATGGATTATTAAACTTGGTGGCTTGTTTCCCCCTGGATTAAATGAATATTTATGAGCATCCACCAATGGGTTCTGATCTCATGGTACTTAAACAGCTCTGATTTGCATGACATTTATACACTGAAGAAGGCTGTGCAATTTGTTTCCAGACGAAACCGGTCTGTTTTGCTGTTATGTATCTTTGAATACAATATTTATTTTCATCTAGTCAATGTTTGCTGGCTCTTTTTTCTTGTGGTTTGTTTATGAGTTCCATGATGATACATTCCAAGGCCTTGCAGAACAGGCTCATCAGGGTATTAGGGCGATAGTTCCTGGGGTCAGTGGTGGCTCCCCCTTTGTGGAGTGGGATAACTATTGTTGTGTGCCATTCAGTGGGCAATAAAGCCTGATGTGAGGCTATGATTGAACATGGTGCTTAGTTGGGGAACCAGTTCATTCCGAAGTTCATGTAAATCGCAGCCTGGGATGTTGTCCAGTCCCATGGATGCTGTGTTTTTGGCTTTAGAAAGTGCAGATTTTACCTGTGGAGTTGTGATTACAGGGACTCTGCATTCTTCCTGTATAGATAGATATAGGTATAGATTTAGGGTGTGAGAGGGTAGTAAGGTTAGCACTGAACCTATCTGCCAGGATGTTGGCAATATCAGTTGGTTATGGAATTTTCATGCCATTGTGCTGTAACTCAGAGCAGATCTGGATGTTGCCATTGAGATTCCTGACATAGCTATAGAATGCTTTGTGGTTGTCCTTAGAATCAGTGGCGATTTTATTTTCATAGCTAGCTTTGGAGGCTCTTATAAGGGATCTCATCTTCTTACTGAGGCTGACCAGGGAGCTCCACCACTCATAGGATTTTACTCTCTTTTGGAACAGTTTCTTCCTTCTGTTGTACAGTTTGTTTATGGCAGAGGACCACCAGATTGGCTTCCTTTTTTTGGAGAATAGCTTCTTGGTTCTGTTTGGGATAGCACGATCCATGCACTCATGTAAGTGTTTATAGAGTGCATTTGTGTAGGATTCAGCAGTTATAACTGTATTGTCCACCTGCATGGGTGTCATGAAGTTCTCCACTTCTGTATTAAGAAGCATGAAGTCGGCTTTGGAGACATTTTTTACCATGGTTTCCTTAATGGGGGGTGGGGGCAGGATGTGGATATCTGGGGTGATTAGCATATGGTCGGATCTGACCAACTAGGAGTTGACTTCGGGTGTGGAACACCGGTCATTCATGTTGGTAATGACTAGGTCTAGGATATTGTTGCCCTTGGTGGGGGTGTGGATAAGTTGATCCAGGGCACTGGAATTTATGAATTCCAGAAAGCGTTGAGCGAAGGAGTTGGTACATGAGTAGTTTTCCCAGTTAATGGTGGGGTAGTTGAAATCACCTATTATTAGGGTGTTTGAACCCCAATATTTTCCAGTATATCAAGAAAAGAGGAGTGGGAATCCTGGGGCATGATGGGGTATCTGTAGCAAGCTACAATTTGGATTGCAGTTTTGCCCAGAGTTAGTTCCGCTTGGATAACCTCGGATGCATTATGCTGAGCAACTAGCCAAGCGGTGTGGATATCCTTAATGAATATGGACACACCTCCGCCTTTGTTGTTCCGGTCCAGGTTACATCGCTGAAAGGTGTGATATGAGTTATAGCCTGGTAGTGCAGTGGTGCTCTTTGGAGCCTTGAACCAGGTCTCAGACACTGCGCAGATATCGATGTTCTCCATTTTAAGGAGTGCCTTGAGTGAGTGCATTTTGAGAATTAGACTTCTAGCATTGAGTAGCATTACCCTCAGTTTTTTCTTGCCAGTTCCTGTTAGTGATGAATTTGTCATTTGAACCTTGTCTAAAAAAAGGCACTATAGGGGCAGCAAGAGCCTTAGCCAGTATCCGGAATCCCATGGGCGACAGGTGCAGGCCATCTTTGGCAAAACATCGTGGTCTGTCGACCATGTCATCCCAGGCAGACAGATACTGGATCCCCTTAGAGTGACACCAGAAGCTTAGCCAATTGTTGAAGTCAATCATTTTATCCTTGTACTGCGGTATCATTCTGGGCAATGGCAGAATGCTACTCAGGGCTAGGGTCATACCTCTCTGGGCTACAAGATCAGAGAGGTCTTCCATGTCTCTTTTCATGTAGTCCAAGGAGATACATTTCGGGTCATTCACACCAACATGGACAATGACAGAGTCATATTTGTACTTGTTGTGGAGTGACCTGAGTGCATGGGTTATGTGGTGGATCCTGGCACCCGACAGGTAGCTGTCAGTAACCTTCTCCTTGTTTAGCCTGGTGAGTGGGACATCAGTGTGCCTGACTATAGAGTCACCTGTGACTAGTGTGTTGGGTACGTTGCTTTGCCTAATATATTATATATGTTATAATATATATATGTATGTGTATATATATATATATATGTTTGCCCATAATATCTGAATAAGTGAGTGGGATTTTCATGACAGCATCAAGGAAACATTTTCCTTTCTTCTGTGTTTTTTTCTTAAGTTTTGGATTTTTCTTGGTATTTTGATTGGTTTCCTAGTATATTTTATTTTTTATAAAACAAAAATATCCAGGCTGTAATCCAAAAAAGGGTTGATTATCTGTAGTATAAGTTTATTAAGCACTTTCGGCTATGCACAGCGTAGCCTTCATCAGAATACATTGAAAAACACATATTGCTTCATTAAATAGAATTCATTGACCAATCATAAAGATAAAACAATTAATTAGTAAACCAACTCCCACTACATTGCCCACTGACTCTTAAAAACATATTGTAGGTTTGTATTCCACACAAAAACAATTACCAATTCATCACTTAAAACATGTTCTATTTAAAAGACATTCAAAATTCATCTCTAATTGTAAGAATAATATTTATTTCTTGTTTATTCTTTCCTGCAAAACTGGGACAATGGGAATACTTTCATTTAGAAGAAAACACAAGAGGCCAGCATGTGCAGCTATGAATAATTTAATATATAATAACTAGACTTGAGGCATGAAATGCCACTAAACATATATAGCAGATTAGAGGTGTTGCAATGGGGGCATTTTGTGCCCCTGTCTACACCAATATAGTACTGCTTGGATGTGAATCTTGCCATATATTCAACAGCCCCTACTGGGACAAAATACAATTATATTCCAGGTTTTTGGATGATATATTTGTCCTATGGAAGGGTACTGAAGAAGAAATTTCTGACTTTATGAAATACATAGGTGAAACCACTGACTTCCTAGAGTTTACCTTTAACTATGATTTTATCAGTATTAATTATTAGGATGTAAAAATTATTAATGATATGGGCGGATTCCGATCACGTGTATATATATATAGGAAACCTACATTTTGCAATACATATTTACACTATGTGATCAATCACCCTACAGCTCAAAAAAGAAGTATAGTGAAGGGACAGGCAGTGAGGGTTGCAAGAATAACGTCCCATTATGATGATTTACAAGGAAAGTTAAGTAAACTACAGCGTATGTTTGAAGAGAGAGGGTACCCCAAACAGTTGGTTGAGGAAATTATTTCAGAAGTACAACACAAGTGGGGTATTGATTATCTCCCCTTATTAGGGGTAGGACTATAAAACAATAACATGGAAAAGAGTAAGGAAAATGACAAATATAAAAGGGCTTATGTCCTTGAATATAATTCCACAAACAAGGAATTTAGTGAGATCATCAATAAGAACTGGACAATTTTTTAAACTAACCAAGAAACATATAAAAGTTGTGGGAGGGTCCTAAATTTGTCAATAAGACAGGGCACAATATTAAGAGTCTGTTTGAATGCAAGATAGAATCCAGAAAGATGAACAGCAGGGGTACTAGACCATGTGGAATGTGTAAACAATGTTGTTATATGCATAAAGAGCAATCTGTAGTTTTACACAACAGGTTGAACAGTAAGGTAGTATTTGTAAATGGGAATTGTTTGACTAAAGGTGTTGTGTACATAGCTCTGTGCAACTCATGCACAGCATTCTATTTAGGAAAAACAGAGCGTGCACTTAAAAGTAGGATGTATGAGCATATTAATGACATTAAAAACAAAAAAACAACAAGTGCATTATACAAATACTCTTTATTATGTGTATCTTTTACAAAATTTACATTTGGAATTGTGGAACAGTTGAAATTAAATCCAAGAGGGGGAGACTGGAAAATACATTAAAGAAAAAAGAAACACAATGGAAACTTAGAACAGCAGCAATGTTTCCCCCAGGTCTAAATGAAAGTATTTCCATTGTCCCAGTTTTGCAGGAAAGAATAAGCAAGAAATAAATATTATTCTTACAATTAGAGATTAATTTTGAATGTCTTTTAAATAGAACATGTTTTAAGTGATGAATTGGTGATTGTTTTTGTGTGGAATACAAACCTACAATATGTTTTTAAGAGTCAATGGGCAATGTAGTGGGAGTTGGTTTACTAATTAATTGTTTTATCTTTATGATTGGTCAGTGAATTCTATTTAATGAAGCAATGTGTTTTTCAATGTATTCTGATGAAGGCTATGCTGTGCATAGCCGAAAATGCTTAATAAACTTGTACTACAGATAATCAACCCTTTTTTTGGATTACAGCCTAGATATTTTTGTTTTAGTTGTTTTATTTTTTTGGGGGTGTTTCTAGTCTTTGGATATTTTATTTTTTATTTTCCATTTGTTTACCAGGTTAGTCTGACTGGAGACAAGATGACCGCTTTCAGCGGAGGCTCGGGGAGAAAAGCTCCAGATACATAGTAAATAATTATAAAAAAATAATAAAAATAAATTATACAAACATAGCTATTTTGTGCAAAGAGCATAGAAAATATAAAAGGAGTAAAATCAGAGTTTTACAACTGATGCAGCATACAGTGGTTAGAATTCTGAGAAACAGATAAACAAGATATTATTCAACAAATATACAATTGCTTGAACAAAAATTCAAAAAGAAGTTTCCATAGACAAACAGGGTCATAAACTAGAAATCGTAACTATATTGATATGATTTATATTGCATTTATCTTGTTTTAATGATGGTATATGTGTATTATTGTACGTGTCATATGTGCACAAATAGTTGTATTAATCTATGTATTTACAATATATTGACAAAGTACTGGGTCACATCAGAGGCTTGGGAGGTCATTGTTAAGAAACTGAGAATTGTTGTAAAGCTTGGCATTGAATACCATAAGTTCAGGTTATGCTATAAGAGAATAACTATGTAAAGATAACCATGTCAGCAGCCAGAATGCATTATAAACTGAATGTTTTACTGTGCCCATTAAGAAATGGATAGATTGGCCCAAAGTCTGGACTGATATGTGTGTTTTTTTTTTTTATTCCTGGGGAAATGCTATTCAGAAGTGACGAGACATATAAGGGAACAGTTTTAGTGGCACACCAGGCTGTGATTTTTTTGATGTCTGTTGTCATGCAAAGTTGACAAAATAGCTGAATCTAGTAAAGCTGGAAATGTGAGACTGTAGCCCACTGAAGGAGGGGAGATGGGAGGAGTAACTTGGCCAGGAACTGAAACTTGCAAAACTGCTCCTTGTGAAAAGTCTTTTTTATTTCAGTAATTTGTTGACACTTTTGCAAGTTTCTTTCGGAGAATGTGTAGTACATCAATAGGAACAACATTTGTAAAACTCAGCACATACCAGTCAATGACACATGAGTTGCAGACTCTCAAACTTGGCATTTTTTTTCAGGTGGTCCATTCTAAATGAATGGAAGTCTAGTCTGACAACAAATGGTAGGGCTATTTGTTCTCACAGTCTGTGCGTTGAGACAGATTTAGCTTTCCAAAGGAATCACAATGTCTGCCCCCATGAGGGCAGACAAGAGTAAAAAAAAATAAAATTAGGAATGAGTACTTATTTTGCTGCAGGCAGCTTTGGGAGGCGCAGTAAATCATGGCAAGATAAAAAATATGTTTTTTCATTGTTTGCCCATAATGGTCCTTTAACTCAGACCATAATTTTAAACACTGGTATTGTCACTTTAAGAAACGGTTCCATTTTTGCAGTGATTCTGGCCAACCTGTAGCCTTGGGACTTAACAACATTATATTTTATCTTGGTGGGATGGAGACTGTTATAATGTAACAGGAGGTTTACTTTGTCTATTTTAAGACAAACCCCATGTATGTGTGTGTGTGTGTGTGTGTGTGTGTGTGTGTGTGTGTGTGTGTGTGTGTGTGTGTGTGTGTGTGTGTGTGTGTGTTTGTGTATATATGTATGTATGTATGTATGTATGTACTATTCCCATGATGATTGAATATGTAGAAATCACTGCTGAATCCCAAATACACTAAATCACTGCTGATACCAAAGTAGAAGCTCTTCTGGCAGTTAATTTCAGTTAAAAAGCATAAAATTAATTCCATTCCAGTGATATACTCAACTAAACAATAGTCAGCTATTGAATACCTTGAAGATAATGTCATTTGGCAAATTTCATAGCTTATGCATATTACTAACAAAATACCTAGCTGATCACTTTAAAGGGTTGTATGTGCATATATATAAATTTATATATATATATATATATATATATATATATATATATATATATATATATATATACGGTCTACTTTTCTTGATCGAAATGTCACAATCTCGAACAAAGAAAGTAAAACCCCACTTCTGCGAAAGTGCACAACATCAGAAGTGCACTTTCACAAAAGCAGATTCACTGAATCAGAAAAAAAAAAAATACTTTAAACACTATCTTGCAGGGGGGCAAGCCCCCTGTACCTCCCCATGTGAGAGGCTGTGCCGCCCACATCCCACTACTTAAATATACTAACTCCAAGATCACACTACAGTGGGGAAAAGGATATATTTCATTATCCCCACTGTAATGTGCTTCAGTGAATTGACATTTTCGAAAGTGCACTGTTGATGTAGTGCACTTTTTCTTAAGTGGGTTCGATCTTCTGTTTCTCGAGAAAGTGTGTTTTCGACAAACAGAAGTAGACTCATATATATATATATATATATATATATATATATATGTATATATATATATATATATATATATATATATATATATATATATATATATATATATAAAACCAAAGCTCCACCACTGGCACTAGGAAAGATGAATAGCCACCTGTCTTTAACGTTTTCGTTCTTTTAATACAACAGAACTTCATCAGAAATGCACCCAACACTTTCCAATACTTTAAATAGTGATATCATACAGGTCACATGTGTAAAAAAGCCAATCCTGGTTAAACACTGTGAATTCAGATCTAATTTTTTTTTTTTTTTTTTTTTTTTTTTTTTCTTCCCTGGGTATTTAGTGCATAACTACAATCGTATGTTAGCTGTCAAACATTGTTGTAACCTACTATGTACTATTGGAACTTTTTGTAACCTACTATGTACTATTGGAGCTTTTCTCCCCGGGCCTCCGCTGAAAATGGACATGTGTCCAGTCGGACTTTCCCGGTCAACAAATGTAAAATAAATAAAAAATAAAATAAATAAATAAATATTACTTAGAAAATAACTGTCTTTGCAAGATGTAGCTTAGAGGATTAAAACATTTGTAATTAAGTATGTCTCAAGCCAAAGGTATGAGTTTAAAGCTTTCTTTGTGTTGCTCCTTTTTTAACTGACTTAAGGTAATCAAACCAACACCACCACAAATTGAAACTTCAGAACTTTCAAACCACAACAGCTCACAGCTCCAAATCAGGTGAGACAAAAGGAGTTGCAAATAAATGCCAAACTTTATTGGTAACAGTTAAGCGCTTTCTTCTCCTTCAAGAGGCTTCATCAGAACAAATGTCATTACAAACCCAGCCCTTAAATACACTTGCTTAATGATGTCACATGAATCACTTAATTACACTTTAAAAACACACTACATAATTTATCAAAAAAATAAGTAAATAAATAAATAAATGAATGAAACTCACTCATATTGTGTTTGATTAACATTGTAAGACATTTAAAACATTAAAACACATCTCATATTTAATTTAATTTAATTATTTAATTTAATTGTGCCTTATAGGACACTTTGAACCATCTAGCCCATATTATGTTTTAATTTTAAAATACATGCAATATTAACTGCCTCATTTAATCCAGGAAATTGGGTGGCATCCAATCTTAACTGCCATCTCAATTCACTTGCATCCAAGTGCAAGTCTACTATTTTACCCTGAGGGTCCTTTACTATATGATCAATAGCCAAAAACTTAAATGAGTGTGTCCCATTGTCTTTAATATGTCTAAATAAAGCATTAGTAATTTTTCTTTTCTTTATAAAAACAAAAAAGCAGGCTAAATCCACAAAGACGAACCACCACTTAGAAGTATAAAATGATCGCAAGCTTTATTCCAAAAATAAAACTGTATTAAAATGTATTTTAATACAGTTTTATTTTTTGTTTTATTTTTGGAATAAAGCTTGCAATCATTTTATACTTCTAAGTGGTGGTTCGTCTTTGTGGATTTAGCTGACACATTGCCTGATTTTTTGTTTTTGTAAGTTTATCAATGCAGTTTATGGTTTTTCTTTTTTTTATGTCATAAAGATGTTCACTAATGCGTGTCTTAAATGCTCTGGAGGTCTTTCCTACATAAAATGTCAACCACATTAACACTACTACAATTGTAGTGTCCTTTTATAGAGATAGAATTGTTTTTATTCAATTTAAACTGCTCTCCTGTTTCAAAGATGTGGCAACAATAATTACACTTTCCACACCTGATTTGGAGCTGTGAGCTGTTGTGGTTTGAAGGTTCTGACTTAAGGTAATATTGAAAGGATATCCTTGATGTCTAGTGTTAGTTCAAGAAACTGTAGCTCTGTGTTGTAAAACAATGCACATACTGTGCCCACCCAGGCAGACACACTGTCATACACTCATACACACACACACGCACACACACACACACACACACACACACACACACACACACACACACACACACACACACACACACACACACACACACACACACACACACCTGCCAGTTAAATTTCCTGGAATTCACCTCTAATATGATCTCATCCAATGAGTGTAATGGATTAATGAAAATGTTTATCTGTTTTCACTAACACAGCTGACAGAGCTACATTACACAGTTTTGCAAGAACTACCAAACGACAAGTATTTCTAGGAGCAGAACACTGCACAAATTAACAAAGGCCACTCCTCCAAAATGAATCATTAGGGTTTGTAGTACACCACAGAGATAGATCACTGCAGGGCTGCATCTCTTCAGGAAGAGCTGTGTGGTAACTGGTAAGGCTGTCTCTGATTTGGAAATGCTCATCTTCAGTGACAAAATGTGCTTATCTCATATTGCATCTAGGATCACTGCAAGCAGACTCATTAGCAAAGTTGCACGTGCTACATCCTAAACTGCAGTTTATTACCTTTTATTTAGCCTAGTCATAATATTTAAATATTTCACATTAAAAATGTAAAGGAGAGTAACACTAATCGAGTCAGAAGAGAAATAGAAGCCATCCAGAACAGACAGAAAAATAAAGCCAAAGAGATAAAATAAGAGTTATAATTTAAGGATAAAAAGAGTGAGAAATTAGAACATATACTGGGCCACTGATTGGCTTAAGACACGCATCAAAAGACAGTAAGCAGCATCTGTTTGATGATTTTTGACTAACTCTTGATTATGGAAGTAGACAGGCGCACATGTGATATGTGTGCTAGGTGTGAACTGTTGGTATGGATCAGGGACATGTGGGGGTTGGGTGACTGGATACCTTCTTGGAAATTTGCCTTGTTAGAAAGGAAGGTGGTTTACATTTTATAATATATATATATATATATATATATATATATATATATATATATATATATATATGGATCTACCTTAGTACATCGACATTTCAAAATAGCGAAAACGAATTAACCGACACCGGAACATCGAAATTCATTTCACCGACGCCAGAAGATCGACAGTTCACAAACATGACATTGCATACACCCGACACATCATACCAACAAACAAAACACATCCCCTATCCAACACCCACACACACAACACAAGCACACCAAAATCCTTACAAACGAACACTAACCCATACATACACAACTATCCACAACCCTAACCCAAACCCTTACCCTAAGGTCCGTCACTATCGCACACTCACCTAACCCGCGCCCTAACCCTAACTCACTTATCCTACCCCTACCCCTACAAAACACCAACATCGCACACTTACCTTACTCGCACACTCACCTAACCCGCACCCTAACCCTAACTCACTTATCCCACCCCTACCCCTACAAAACACCAACATCGCACACTTACCTTACTCGCACACTCACCTAACCCACGCCCTAACCCTAACTCACTTATCCCACCCCTACCCCTACTAAACACCAGCATCGCACACTTACCTTACTCGCACCCTATCGTCCATCACTACCGCATACTTACACATCCTTTCCCCATCGCAGCTTCTCAGCGTCGGTGTCTTCCTCCGTCGGTCTTCTGCCTTGTCGATCTTCTGGCGTCGGTGACGTGACTTTCGATGTTCTGGTGTCGGTTAATCCGTTTTCGCTATTTTGAAATGTCGATGTACTAAGATAGACCCATATATATATATGTAAATGATGTTTGGACCATGGTACCACAGTGTATATTTGTCAGAAGAGCAACAAACAAAGTTTTGAATTACAGACTGACTGGTTATAGTGACAAGGCAGGACTATATGAAGAACTGATGGGCAGCTGGCAGTTACAGCAGGAGCCAATGGGATGTGACTAAGAGTAAGACTAGCATCCCAGCAGCAACTGAAATGGCTGCTGCATGAAAAAGAAGACAAAAATAGATGATATGAAGAAAGCAGAGAAGAAAATAAAAAAACACATAGCAGAGATTTGACAAAGAGAAATAAAGAATGAAAAAAGTGGTATAAAGAACCTAGCAAGAGAGTATCCAAAGTAGTAAGGAAAGTGTAACTACATTTAGGGAAGCTACATGCCACAATACTTTAAAAAGGAAAAGAGACATGTTCATGGCCTTGATGAAATAAGGCTAGGTAAGCAAAAGTTCACAAAGTGCATCAGGAACAGAATGGAATACTGTTACCACACTTATAGGGCAGATACTCAAAGCTCCCCATTCACATTAAGCAAAGCTCAGCCCTGTCCATATTCAAGTGCAATTTGGATCTGTGGATCAGAAACAAAACATTTCCAGCTACAAAATGCTTTATCTCATGTATGTGTCACAATTTCCCTATTTGTGCTCAATAACTTACTCAATTTGGTTACAGATTGCCTTTATCCAACCCATGTTTAATTATTATATATTACCCCTTATGAGAATAACTGGGATCATACCATAGATAATTTGAGAGGGCCCATGGATGAGATAAAACATTTAGGAGCTGCATCTGTCCATTAGTGGTACAGGGGGCAGTTCTGAAGCAAGTTTTCTGCTTCCCATCTGTGAATATGGACTAGGATGAATATTGTTTTATGTTGATGGGGAGTCTGTTCCACAGCAGCAGTATCCTCTATGATATATTCCTTTCCCTCCAAACCATTTAGTTGATGTTGCAAAAGAGGTTTAGATACCTAGACTGACTATTTCTGATGCCATTTAACTTGCTGATGTGCAGTAAATCCATCAGTAATGGGTCAGAGAATGGCTTGTATGCCAGACACAGGTCACCTCTTTGCAATCTGTAGGATGCTGAGTATAGTGATAGGACTTTAAGTTGGTCCATTTAGGCCAGGTTGTTTAGTCTTTGTATCCTTTAGGCTTGCAATCTCTGTGGGTGTTCCAGTTGTTGCATGTGTCTGAACAGATACATGACAAAGTGGGGCATTATATTCAATGGCTGGCATAATGGGGGTTAAGTAATGAGGGACAATGACATCCCTAGATCTAGACACAATCCCTTTGTTTACAAGCTGTACAGTATAGAAGGAATTTCTTATAACAATGGATACATGTTGGTCAAACATCCACATACATTTCCAAATTCTGAATTACTGGGTCAACTCATAGGGGTTTATTGTCATTGTGGTTGTTCCCTGGGGTAGATGACTTCCTAAAGGATGCAATAATGGATTTTTTGGGCATTTAGTTTCAGACCATGATTTGACCTCAGTTATTTATTTGAAACAAATGTTCCTGCAGGATTTGGGTATTTAATGACTGTTCCTAGCCTGCACCCATCAGCAAAGTTAGTCAGCCAGAGCCCTTTATATTGGCTTCTACTTCAGAAAAGGAGATGCAAAACAGGAGACTTCCCAGCACAGAACTTGGAGGCCTCCACTACTCATTGGTCTCTTTGTGAAGGTAATCTCCCCTTTTTTGATTAGCTGTGTCCTGCCTGTGAGCCAGTTGTCAATCCAATGGGTGACATAGGGATTTATTTCCAGTTTATTTAGCTTTCCTTCTATGCCTGAGTGCAGAATTGTGTGAAATGCTTTGGCCAGGTTGAGGTATGATGTGTACTGTTTTGCCTTTGTCCATTGCTTTGGTGATCTTTTCATAAATATCCACCAGGTTGAGTAAGCATGACTTGCCTTCAAAAATCCAAAATGAGATGGGTACAGTGTTTGGATGTTCCCTATTGTAGATCAATGTGTGTGTATGCCATTAAAAAGCTATCCCAAGGGCTTGCACATGTGTATAAATGCTGAGCACGTGCAACTCTGACTGCCATTTTGTAGTTAGGTGTTGAGATGTAAGCATGCATGTATGTCAGGTCTGTCAGTTAACTGGTTTGTTTATATTTTATGATGCTGCTATACATCCTGATAGGTTCATAGCTTCATAGGTATGTACTAGGTTAATGGCCCTGGATCCTTTACAAGCCTAGCCCATAGAAGTGCCCTGGCATCGTGCCACCTGACATTAGTTCCAGTGCCTCTGCTGAGTAGAGCTACTGGAGTGATCCTCAGGGTGAATTTTCTATTTCCCATTCACTCATCAAGGTTTCTCTTGAAGAGGGCCAGTGAGGTGCTCTGTTTAACGTGTATGGGAAGTCTATTCCATAGCATGGGCAGTCTCTGGGTTATGTACCTGTCTATCCAGCATGTTCTTTGATTGTGGTAATGAGGTTGAGGTCGCTAGAACGTGTGGTGTTGAGGGATTGGGATTTCTTTAGCTGTAGAATTTTTAATAGAGCTGGGTCAGACATGGCTTTGTAAGTCAAGCAGAGATCGCCTTTTCATAGATGATATGAGACAGAGAATAGCTGGAGATTTTTGAGTCTATCCATGTAGGACATGTGTTTAAGCCTAGGATCCTCTTTGTGAGGTATTTTCTGGCCTTTCCATGTGTCTGGTGAGGTGCATGCCAAATGGGGCATTATACTTGATGATTGGCCTAATGAGGGAAGAGTAGAGAGAGATGATGACCTCTTTCTTCCTGGATGCAATACCCTTGGTAATAAGATGTGCCACTTAGAAGGACTTTCTGACCACAGTGGCAATGTGGTAATCGAAGGAGAGGTTGCTGTCAACCTGTGTCCCCAGATCTCTTATAACGCCTTCAGTGTTCAATGAGCTCCCATCGATGTGGTAATTAGTGGAGACTGAGTTTTTCCAAAAGGGGATGACAACGCATTTTGTGGCATTAAGCTTAAGGCCATGGTTTCGACACCAGTCATTGGTCTCAGTGAGGCCTTTCTGTAGGATGTCTACATCACTTGGGGAGTTAATAATGGCTCCCAGCTTGCAGTCGTCTGTGAACTTGGTCAGCCAGAGTCCCTTTGTGTTGGCCTAGACTTCTAAGAAGTAGAGGCTAAACAGGAGAGGTCCCAGGACCAATCCTTGTGGGACTCCAGTCATGACTGGTTGGCAGTCTGACTTAGAAGTCCACTACTTTCACACTGTGGGTTCTATCTGTGAGCCAATTTGCAACCCACCTTATGATATAGGGGTTGATGCCTAGTTTGGTCAGTTTATCAATAATTCCTGAGTGGGGAATGGTATCAATGGCCTTGGCCAGATCGGGGTGCACTGTATGAACTGCCTTGTCCTCATCCACAGCTCTGGTGACTGACTCAAGAAGTCAACCAGGCTGAGCAGGCATGATCTACCCTTCACAAAACCAAATTGAGTGGGATCTAGAGTTTGGAGATTCTCTATATCCTTGTTAATTAGTTCTATGATGATATTCTCCATACCTTACATATCAGACTTGTCAGGCTAATGGGGCAATAATTCCCAGGGTCTGTAGTCACTCCCCCTTATGGAGAGGGATGACTGTAGCAGTGTACCATTCGGTAGGGACAAAGCCTGAAGTGAGGCTGTGATTGAACAAGGCACACAGATGTGGTGCCAGTTCACTTTGTAGTTCATGTAGAACACATCCAGGGATATTGTCGGGTCCCATGAAAGCTGTATTCTTGGACAATACGGCTTTAACTTGTGCTACAGTAATGCTTGGTGCCTGGCATTCCTCCAGTATTGTGATTAGTCCTTTAGAGAGGGAGAGAGGGGTAAAGTTGGCACTGAATCTGTCGGCCAGTATGTTGGCAATATTTGTTGACTTAGTGTAGGAGGTACCATTGTGCAGTAACTCAGATCAAACCTGTGTATTGCCATGGAGATTCTTGATATAACTATAGAAGTCTTTGTGGTTGTTTTTAATGTCGCCTGCAATTCTACCTTCATAGCTTGCTTTAGAGGTTTGATGAGGGATCTTAACTTTTTGTTGAGGCTAATAAGGGAGTTTTTCCAGTCTTGGGACATCACCTTTTTCTGCAACAGTTTCTTCCTTTTGTTGTACAGTTTATTAATAGCAGAAGACCACCAGATAGGCTTCCTTTTTTGGAGGAGAGCATCTTGGTTCTGTTGGGTATGGCTAGTTCCATGCATTTATATACGGTTTCGTACAGTGCATTCATGAATGATTCAGCAGTCATGCATCTATTTTACATTGACATGGGCACCGTGAAGTTAACCTCCTCTGTTTTTAGGAGCCCAAAGTCAGCTTTGAAGAAGTTTTTCACAGTGGTTACCTTTGTGAGGGTGTGGGTGAGATGTGGATTTCCATGGTGATTAGTTTGTGGTTGGATCTAACCAGGGAGGAATTGACTATTGGTGTAAAGCAATGGTTGCCCATGTTAGTAATAACCAAGTCAAGGATATTGCTTCCTCTAGTGGGGGTAAGAATAAGCTGGTCCAAGGCATTGGAATTGATGAATTCCAGGAAGCATTGGGCCAGTGTATTGGTGCATGAGTAGTTTTCCCAGTTGATGGAGGAGTAGTTGATAGTTGAAGTCACTTAGTATTAGAATGTTGGGTTGGACCCTAATAGTTTCCAGGGTGCTTACAAACATGGAGTAAGAGTCGTAGGACATGGTTGGGGACCTATAGCAGGCTACGACCTGAATCACTGTCTTATCCAGTGTTAGTTGTAGCTGAAGTATCTCAGATGCATTATGCTGGACTACTAGTATGGAGATGTGCATATCCTTTATGATTATGGAGACACCACCAGCTTTGGAGCTTCAGTCCATGTTCTGGGGCTGAAAGGTGTGGAATGAGTTATAGCCTGGTAGTGCAGGGCTGCTTTCTGCTGCTTTAAACCAGGTCTCTGTTAAACACAAATGTAGATGTTCTCCATTTTGAGGAGTGCTTCTTGAGATTTAGACTTCTAGCATTGAGCAGCATGACCCTCAGATTACATGTATTTATAGCTATTACAGAGTGGTACAGGATATGTACGAGGGTAGTGTGACAGTGGTGAGGGCTGCTGTGGGAGTGACGGATGCATTTAAGTTGGAGGTGGGATTACGTCAAGGATCAACTCTGAGCCCTTTCTTATTTGCAATGGTGATGGACAGGTTGACAGACGAGATCAGACAGGGTCCTCGTGGACTATGATGTTTGCAGATGACATTGTGATCTGTAGTGAGAGTAGGGAACAGGTGGAGGAGACCCTGGAGAGATGGAGATATGCTCTAGAGAGAAGAGGAATAAAGGTCAGCAGGACTAAGACAGAATATATGTGTGTGAATGAGAGGGATGATAGAGGAATGGTGAGGATGCAAGGAGTAGAGGTGGCGAAGGTGGATGAGTTTAAATACTTGGGATCAATAGTTCAAAGTAATGGTGAGTGTGGAAGAGAGGTGAAGAAGAGAGTGCAGGCAGGATGGAGTGGGTGGAGAAGAGTGTCAGGAGTGATTTGTAACAGACGAGTACCAGAAAGAGTAAAGAGGAAGGTCTACAAGAGGGTAGTGAGACCAGCTATGTTATATGGGTTGGAGACAGTGGCATTGACAAAAAGGCAGGAGTTAGAGCTGTATGTGGCAGAGTTAAAGATGTTTAAGATTTGCACTGGGTGTGATGAGGGTGGACAGGATTAGGAATAAGTATATTAGAGGGTCAGTCCAGGTTGGAAGGTTTGGAGACAAAGCCAGAGAGGCAAAATTGCATTGGTTTGGACATGTGCTGAGGAGGGATGCTGAGTATATTGGGAAAAAGATGCTAAGGATGAAGCTACCAGGTAACAGGAAAAGATGAAGGCCTAAGATAAGGTTTATGGATATGGTGAGAGAGGACATGCAGATGGTTGGTGTGACAGAGCAAGATGCAGAGGACAGGAAGAAATGGAAGCAGATGATCCGCTGTGGTGACTCCTATTGGGAACAACCAAAAGAAGATGATGACAGTGGTAATTTGGTCTTTGGAACATCACCTAAAAAGGCACTATAGTGGTGGCAAGAGCCTTAGCCAGTATCCAGAAACCCTGGGGTAACAGATGCAGGCCATCTCTGGCAAAGTATTGAGGTCTGTCAATCAAGTCATCCCAAGCAGACAGATACTGGATCCCCTTAGAATGACAACAGAAACTTAGCCAATTGTTAAAGTCAATAATTTTCTGCTTGTATTGTGGTATCATTCTGGGTGATGGTAGGATGCTGCTCAGGGCTAGGGTCATACCTGCCTGGGCCACATAATCCGAGAGCCCTTCCATGTCTCTTTTCATGTAGTCCAGGGAGGTGAGTCTCAGGTCATTCAAACCCACATGGACAGTGACAGAGTCATACTTGTACTTTTGTGGAATGACCTGACTGCATGTGTTAAGTGTTGGATTCTGGCACCTGATAGCTGACTGTTACCTTCTCCTTATTCAACCTAGTGAGTGGGACATCAGGGTGACTCACTATTGAGTTACCTATGATTAGTGTATTGGGCAAGCTAACAGTCCAGTAGTCTCACAAACCAAGGTGCAGTGAGTAATTCAAGTAAAATTAACAAAAATAACTGTAGTGAAGGCAACAGACAACTTCTTCTTAAAAATCTGATGTTTATTCATTGTACACGCTTTCGTAATGTAACCATTACTTCCTCAGACATGTCTGAGGAAGTAATGGTTACATTACAAAAGCGCGTACACTGAATAAACATCAGATTTTTAAGAAGAAGTTGTCTGTTGCCTTCACTGCTGGGTTTTTTTGTGGAGTTGGGCAAGCTGTTTTGCCTTAGGAGTTTAGGCTAAGGGGCACACTGTGTAGGTGAGCTATGTGTCTTGTGGTTTGTGCTGTGTTGTGGTAGTTGAGTGCATTTTTGCCTTGGAGGTCTCTGCTATTTGGGTAGATTTCTATTGATTAGCCTCGCAAAGGTGGGTGTGTGGTTTGTGTATTTATGTGAGAGCTGTGATGGTGGGTGTTCTGAAGCACTATGTGTTGCATGTGGTGTGGTGCAGGTATTGACCTTCTCCTCTTGATCAGCTATTCCAGTCTTGGCTTGAGAATGCATGGCTTCCAATTTGGATATATAAGTGTATCTGTTACAAGTCTGAGTCTTGGGAGGTAAGAGGAGAGGGTTGTCTGTGTACATGAGGCAGTTGCTACACTGCCTCAGAATGCCCAAGTTCACCAGGTTAATAGGAGAAAGCACAGGGAACTGACCTTTAGACATGCCAGGAGGGATGGTCATTATTACTAAGTACTGGACCTGTTTCCTTATATAGTCCTTTTACGGGAAAAATGTCACTCAAGGTGTCTGAATCTGTACAGAGCACTGCCAAACACTTGAGGGAAAACTAATACATAGACCCTGAAAATTTAAGGATGAAGTACTTACGCAGATATTCTGAAGTTAAAAAGAAATCAAGCAGTACTTACTGAAAAATAAAGAATTAGCTTATCAGGAATTATGAAAAGAGAGGAATTGCATGAATGGCTACTGCCTGGCTACTACTATTACTGGTCTCAGCACAGCTTCACTCTGTTGGGATACAATACTCCTTTGCTTCTTCTCTCACTAGAAGCAAACTATTAGCACCAATCCCAAAAAGAGAAACAGGCCACGGCCCGTTTGGTGATCCACAGTCTTGTCCCAGATGATGCAAGAGTCTGTAGGCTTGTAGCCTTTTTCTGGTAGATGCCTCTAATAGCAACCAGACCAATCTGGTACGTTAAACACAGACACTCACTCTTCAACCAGAAAGAGTCAGGAATCAATGCACTCTGCTCCTACTCTCACTAGGATCAGAATAAAAGCACAGATTCCAAGACTTCATCAGAACTGGTGTTTAATCATGCAAAGCCAATTATATATAGAAATACAAAGGTTATATGATGAAAAGTACACAACAACAATAATAATGGTTAATTAAAATAATTAATAATGTGAAGAATGCCATGAAATAAATTAAAAACTAAAATATATACAATAACATATACATATAAAACCATTTTAAAGATTATTCAATATCTGTGAAATCAAACAAAAATATTGTTCTTACGAAAATTATATAAGCGCTAAAATATTCCTTGATTATAACTTAGAGGAGCACAGTTTTAAACTGGTATTAGGAGAAACTCCATCATTTTAACCACAGTATTCACTGGTGTTAAGTCTGAGTTGCCACAGTAACTCTCGATGTTCCAGTATGTATTCCCAAGGTCCACCTCTGGGATTGGGGCATACTTGTTCCAATATAGCAAAATAGAACATTTTATTATTACTACAGGTCAATTTATGTTTTAACAGAGTTTTAGTCACTCTGTTTGCATAAATATCATAATAATGTCCCTGGATAAGTTTTCTGAAATGTCACTCTGTTTTTCCCAGATATAAACAGAAGCAAGCATTGCAAAAAGATAATAAGCAATGGCTTTTCCATTGCATTTACCCTTAAACTTGAACATGTAGTTTAATGACCTTAACTTTAGTTCACTCCTTTCATATATTTATATTTGCACTGAGTGCAAGCACCACATTTTTTGTGTGCCAAGTGTTTTTTTTGGTGCAATTATCTGAATAAAAACATTTTGTTCATTCAAGTCTTTCCTTAATATTAGCTCCTCTGAAAAAGAAACTAAACCAAAAAGTAAAAAGGTCACACAGATAACCAACTGGTTAAAAAACACAAAAAGAAAAATCTAGCAAAGCTAGACTTCTAACTGTGTGATACCTTGAACCTCTTGTATCAGAGGCCTCATGGGATATATGCAAATCACCCTTTAAGGATATCAGGTGTTTCAGCTAAATGGCAATTCTGAATGTCCATGACTTTTTCTTTTACTTTCATTTTTAAGTCTATTTATGAACAATTTCAGGCCATTAAAGCAATTGCCATTTAGCTGAAACACCTGATATCCTTAAAGGGTGATTTGCATATATCCCATGAGGCCTCTGATACAAGCGGTTTGAGGTATCACACAGTTAGATGTCTAGCTTTGCCAGATTTTTCCTCTGGAAAAGACAAAACAAGGTTTGTCTCCTAGTTTTTGACAAAGACTACTGTCATGGAGAATACTATTCCAGTTATTAGTAATTAATATTTTAATACATGCATTATGCCTATCATAATTTATAATTAAACTGTGCTCATAACCAGATGCTTCTATCGGTTTATTGTTATAATTATAACTTAACCCTACTCCTAAAATAGGTTTAAACTTATTTGTTCTCCCTAACAAAATCTTGTTCTTAGTATTAATTAACAGATCTTTGGGGGGGGGGTAACCTCTCATCATTTGCATATCACTCAAAATCTTGAATTCATTATTAAAGTCCCTCTGCCCTTTAACTAAGCTCTTCTTTTGCTAAAAGGGGTGGTTGCTAGTGAAATCTAAATATCCATTACAAAAAGTAGGCTCTATATATATATATATATATATATATATATATATATATATATATATATATTGGATTTTCTAGGCCCCTTGTGCAAGTCTTTTTCCAAAATAATGTCTAAATAATTAATATTAGTCTTTGAAAAATTATGAGTAAATTTTAAGAAACTACTAGTAGTATTGATGTAGTTTAAGAATTCCTCTAATTCCTCTAACTGATCTGAATTACTTTTCCACATTAAAACTATGTCATCCAGAAAGAGAAAAATGCAATATTTGTAGAATAAATAAATCTAAATACAAAATTGTGTTCCCAGTAAAATATTACTAAATCAGCAAATAAGGGGGTACAAGCTGCCCTATAGCCACTCTGCTATTTTACTTGTAATAGTCATCCTCAAAAAATATAATTGTTATTTAAGATAATTTCCATAAAGGTAATAATTATGTTAATGTCCTTACTGGACAAAAATTCATATTTGCATAAAATTTCATGGAACCTGCCAAGCTCTGTATTGTGGAGCATACAGGAAAATAAATCCATTATATTAATAGTTACCATTAACCAGTCTGGGTGGTAATAGTCAGGAATTATTTGTCCCAAAAAGTCCCAAGAATCCTTCAGCAAATCTGGGTATAAAGATTTAAAAAATGTTGTCATTCTATCAATATATTATGCCAAAGGATGTGCCTAAGATGCTTCTGCAGCAACAGTACGACTAAAGGGAGGATCTAGTATATTTTATGGACTTTGGGAATACCAAATAGACTTGGTATAATAGGATATAATAGGTATATAGAAAATTTAATTATTTTTTGTCAAGAACTTCCTGGTAAACTACATGCTCTAACATGCAATCAGATTTTTTATATAAAATGTTTATCTCATTTAAGGAAGCTCACGTATACTAGAAATTATCATTAAGTAAAGCAAATATCTTGCTTGAATAGTCAATGGGATTCATTAAAACATTCCCCCACCTTTGTCTGGCTTCATAACTCAAACATATTTATTATTACTAAGTTCATTTAATAGCCTAGATTCATCTAAAGTTAAATTATAATATCGATAGCTATTCTTTCTATCATACGATTTTCTAATTTATTTAACATTCGTACTTAATCCACTACATTAAATGTGGCAAAGCCACATTTCAGAAATGTGCTTGCTGCTCATACTCTGTCATACCAAATGAATGCTAAGCAGAAGCAGTTAGGAGAAGGCAGAATGGGCATTTAGGTTCTGTGACTGTGCATCCATCCTGTGCATATTAAGTCACTCTTTGTTATACTTTTTTGTAGCATTAGTAAGTAAATATGTGTAATAGAACCCATTGTTTGCAGGCACTGTCTGTTGCAGGCCAGGTGTAGCAGAAGATGACAATGAAGGTCTGCTGTGGCAGCTGTGACCTATGTAGAGCAATGAATTGCAAACATTTTGTAGCTTCCTATTTTGAAATTTTTTTCTGTCTCACCTCTCTCCAGAACTGAAGTATTTGTTGCATCAGAAAACACTGAAGATCAGCATTCAGCCAAAAGAACTCCAATAATGCCATCGTTATCAGAAGGAAATGTTAGAAAACAACAATTCCACCCTGGACAGGAGACTTCGGTGGAAAATCAAAAAATGGTAGCAACTGCAAATATATAAATAAATGAACAAAAACACAGACACTTGTAGAGGAAAATCTGTATTAAGTGCACATGGCCTACAAGTATAGACACATCTATACACACACACACACACACACGTACTATATCTCTGTATTTATAAGCATTTTGATTATGATAGGCAGGTGGTTATTATTTCTTATCTGTTTCTGTTACAGGAAAGACAACATTCTGGCCTGATGTCCTCTGAGTCAGTGTCAGATTCTAGGGAACACCTGTTCCAAGGCAGTAAGGCAGCATCTCAATCTGCCTATCAGATGTGTGCTAAAGCAAAAACTCTTGGCGTTGAAGCCTGCTTCAGAGCTAAAGCACAGAATGCAAAATTCATTAAGAAGTCACCTTTCTTCTTGCTTACTGGAATAAATGAAGCTCAGGTGTTTCTCAGACCAGGTAAATGTCTTATAACATCTTGTTCTATTATCAACAATTCATTTCAATAAATTTGTGAATGATGAAGAATAAATATTTTATCATTTGCAGTACAATCTGAACCATCTATTGACAACATACAAGTTGAATTTCAAGCAGGAGAAAACACAGCTTCCAAGATAATCCGTCAGATAACTGGGGAAGAAATGAACTTTGGAGAAGATGAGCGTGTGCACAAAATCAGTTTGAGGAGTCAAAAGGGTATCTTGAAAAGTAATAAAAAGGTAAAACATCGCAAATTTAGAAATACAGAACTTTTGATTAAAACTAGTATGATTAATACATTCAAAATATAAAAATAAAAAAATGCCATGAGATAGCTGTAAAAGCCAACAATTTATTGCATATAAAAAATAGTAACCCAAGAGAGACATCTTCAGTTGTGACTATGTACACTGAAGCAGATAACCTGTTCTTTGCTCTGTTCACCTCAGTATTTAGGTGTATTTAGGTTCCTGCAGAACCAAGCTTTTAATCTAAAAATTAAATCTAAAGTTTATTTCTTATGGTTTGGATGACATACAGAACTATTCATACATAATCAATGATCATTCTGGCTTCTTCCATTATATATAACAGAAACCATTGTGATACTATTGCCTAGATAACAACCTGTTCTGTAATATATTTACCCATTTTATTTATATCTAGTACCAGTGTTTTCTCCTCTACAGTGAACTAGCTCAGTTGACAAATGTCCCAAGTTTCTTATGTTGTATGGATTAGTTTTTTTTTTTTTTTTTTTTTTTTTGTAAAAGGCTTCAAAGTATATTTCATATAGTTATATTCCGAATAAGTCTTTCTTGGGTGAGGCAAAAGTGCTTACTGTTTTTAATATGCAATAATAAATAAATGGCTTTTTCAACAGACTAACAATATTTTTATTTTTCTACTCTTGACCTATGTAAGTTTCAGTAGCTGTTTTGTTGTGTAAATTCAAAATATTTTTTTGAAATGAATCATCTCAAAAGCCACATGAGATAGCAGCTCTAAATATAACATTTTGTTTTATTATAAAACATTTTCTTTCCACATCAAAAGCTTCAAAATCAACAGATATATGTCTTTCTATGAAGAGTAGTTATACCCAGAGTTCATTACTCAGGTCATTTACTTACAACAGTGGAATTTTATCGTAATATGTACTGGATCTTTTAAATAGACATTGTGTAGTAAAATGGCAGCATAGCTCTCATGCAGTACCTGTATAACTCACTCCTGCAAAGGATGCTGTCTCTATTGCTCATCTGATACACTGTTGCATGAACATAGTTGCACACCCTGGTATCATCCAGAAATCCCTGTTACTTTAGAGTAACATTTCCTTTTTATTACCAATACTTAGATGACAACATGGAACTCATACTCATGTGGATCTTGTTAATTATAGACACACTGCAGTATACCATAATCCATCCTTCTGCAGATGTATTACACAGACAGGTCATGGAATTCGTACATAATTACAGGACAGGTTGTTGCATTGTTGTTGGGGATTGTAGACACACTGCAGTATACTGTGATCCATCCTTCTGCAGATGTATTATACAGACTGGTCACAGAATTCATAGAAAATTACAGGACAGGTTGTTGCATTGTTGTTGAGGATTGTAGACAAACTGCAGTATACTATGATCCATCATTCTGCAGATATATTACACAGACTGGTCACAGAATTTATAGAAAATTACAGGACAGGTTGTTGCATTGTTGTTGAGGATTGTAGACACACTGCAGTATACTGTGATCCATCCTTCTGCAGATGTATTACACAGACTGGTCACAGAATTCATAGAAAATTGCAGGACAGGTTGTTGCACTGTTGTTGGGGATTGTAGACACACTGCAGTATACTGTGATCCATCGTTCTGCAGATGTATTACACAGACTGGTCACGGAATGCATAGATAATTACAGGACAGGTTGTTGCATTGTTGTGCTTACTTCACTTTTCTTAATGAGAAACTTCAGATGTGAACTTTACTCTGTTCAAATGTTACCTCATTCTCAAATAAGCAAAATGAAGTCTTTATTTCAGAAATGCAGAAAGGGACAAACTTTCTGTATTTGTCATCTGCAGGGGTATCAGACAATTCATTTATCTGATGCTTTTAATGTATTGAAGTTACAAAACTTATAAATGATATGCCCAGAGGCTGAGCATAGATACATTTAAGATCTAAATTTGAAAGGTATTTATACTAACAAGGTCATCTGATTTTTATGAGACATTTACTGTAGAAAACTAAATGTACAAACTAAATCCCAGTTTCTGTGGTATTGCAGGAAATAAATAATGCAAATATTTGTTAACCAAAGGAATTATTGGACATGTTAATTCATAAAAAAACAAGGAAGTCTTGTGAGATGATCTACTTTTTTCTCAGCACAATTGGGTTATGTTGTTTACAGCTTTCAAAGAATACATATTGTGATCTTATAGTTCGTCTCCACAACAGACTGTGATCTTATTCTAAAAATATAAAGTTGAACTATTTGGTGAATATAGAAATTCACACCCAAGTTTTACTTTTCAAAATGTGTGCATCTTTTGATCACTGTGATCTAGTTACACATTGTACAGCTGCCCTATTTATAGAAGTTTTTTATCAAATTACTCTGATATCACTCCTTGTTAGTTTTGAACTGTATTGCAGAGTGCATGGAAGATGATATAAAAACACATATGTTTTGATTCCTTGCTCATTGTCTATCATAATTTCCAGTTACTATGTATAATATCATAAATACATTTGCTGTCACTACTGAAAATCTGCAGGACCCTGACATTCATAGAATTAGCTGTTTTCCTGACTGCATTATTCTGCTATTAGAAAACCAATGTTTACCTTTCTTCCTATGCATATCATCCAAAAACAATTGTAAATCTATAAATCTCATCCTTATAGCCACAGTCAAATTCTGAACAACCTGTGTGGCCTGATGTATAAAATCACTATCACAACTGCATAATCTAGATGTTCTCAAAAACTGATTATTGATAACATTAGGAAAAATATGAGGAGGATGCATACTGCCACGATCTAATAACGCATTCTTCCAGCATGACTTCTGAATCAATGAGGTATTAAACATTCCATCACCACCTAACTCCAGTAACAAATCTAACAACCCAATGCAGTGTATGGAGACATGAATGGTAAAATACAATAAATCAGTAGTAGATTCCAAATAAGCAATAAAATTATGCAATTGTAGCTGATCACCTGCCCATAGAATAAAAACATCATCAACAAATCTCCGGTAAAATATCACATCTTTCTGCCAGGGATTGTTTGCATAATTTCCTCCCATTCTGCTAAAACCAAATTGGCATAACTGTTCATGCAGGGTGTTCCCATGGCAACACCCTTGTGCTGCTGATAAATGGTATTATCAAAACAGAACACATTATTATTTTAATGATCCATAAAAGATGGCAACTACGGATAATAGTCTCTTTGCTCAACAGGGAGAACGTTTCATTATAGCTGTTAAAGAAATCTAAGCCAACCTCATTAGGAATGACAGTGAATAGACTGACTATATCCAGTGTCACTTACAAAAAGCCAGACTTATCACCATTAGCTTCTTTAAAATTGTACAGCTGTTCTAAAAAGTCTGCAGTATCTCTCAAAATAGTTGCTACATTATTTTCTGCTAGTTTTAACTGTTTTTCCACCCATATTGATAAGGGGTCCGTAACCCAGCCTGCTCCCGCAACTACTGGTCTCATTGGGGGAGTAATCAGGTTCTTATATTTTCAGATGTTCCTCTTGAAAAAAATAATACAGTTTCTTAGAAATTCCTTTGGACATGTGTAAATCATACAGATCATTATTTATCCCATATATTAATCTCTTCAGTAAAGATCTGTCGATTATCTCATATGCATCATCTGCTGCTAACATAGAACACGTCTGATTTATATTTAACCATATCCAAAATCACCATTCCCCCACCTTTATCTGCTGGTCTCACAATGATATCTTGATCATGCAATAAACTATTCAGTACATGTCTCTCATCCAAAGTCAAATTATAATGTTCATGTCTGTGTAAATTAGAAAGATAGTTAGCAATCTCATTTTCACATACCTTCAAAAAGGATTCAACAGCAGGATGAGTGCTGGGTATAAATGAACTTGGTTTCCTCATCTCAAAAATTGTATCATTGCTGTTAATACCACACATGAGCAGTAGACAAACATTTATTGCAAATATTCTCAAATTAACTATCACATCTTTTAAATTACTAGATGCAGCAGGAATGAGACAAACCTTTGTTCAATACTCTCAGTTGGATATCCATTAGTTGCTTGCTGGATAAATTCACAGCTAAAGGGACAGTCTTCATGTTATGCTCTCTGTAGATGCCTTCCTTCTCTTCCTTCCATATTGAATCAATCTTTCCTTCATGTACCAAGGGATTGACATCTTCACCTGAACATGTAGTTGTGGAATAAACAATAAAAGTGGACCCCACTTTTGGTCTAGCCCCCAATCCATTCTTGTCATTAGAACAACTGATGAGGAAAACAGTGGACTCTCCAGTCTGTCTATTACTGGTAGTATTACCCACAATATCAGCCCCATTAACATCACGATTATCACAAGCAATCTTGTGGGAGACAACTGGATTGGTAGACTGTTCATGTGTGGAACAAGTGGATTCAGTCAACAAGATCTTATTTGAAGGATGCTTAACATTAAGAGGTGGGAAACATGACATGTAGATGACATTAAATCTGGCATGACTTTGCATGTATCTTGCTTGGGCCAGACAAAAATATTTGCAGAAGTGAAGTCTACATAATCTCATACAAGTTTCTTTGATTTCTGTTGTTGTAACTGAGTGTCATACAGAGAAATCTTCTGGAATAAAGCATCCAGCTTCACAGTACATTCCTCATTTGTGAAATCATTAAGGAACTGAGATTGTAAACATTCAATTCTTGTAACAAGTTCACTCTCCTGTGGTAAGTACTCAATTAGCAGTTCCGTATACGTATAACTGCATTCCAAGTTAACATTCTGCCATTTGGCTAGCAGATCCGGATACTTGTTGCCATATGTGGCCTTGCGGGGAACCCACAAGCCCCTAAGAATTATCCTGAATGCAAACAAGCCTCAAAATGCATATGTTGCCATTGCAATCATTTGAGGCTAAATAAATCTTCGTCCAATTCATAAAATGCCTTATAAAATGTTTCTGTTAGAGAATCCTTATTATTATTACCTCTGCTTTGAGACTGCAAGGATAAAGAAAGCAGGAGATAAACCATAAATTTCATTAGCCCCTTCTCTCAATCCAAAGTCTGTTTAGAAGTCATGACACCTGGATGGTGATCCAGCTCCACATCAGCTGCATTGTGATTCGATTCTGCCATGTGTCACATTGTGCAGGACAAATAAACAAACAAAAAATAAAGTAACACGAGGAGAACTAAAGACCCTTTTGTAGAAGTAGAAGTCCAAATCCAAATAAACAAAACAATAGAAGATAATTAACTAATGACCAGAATAACTTAGGGTTATTTTGATTTTTGGTCTGGAGGTTTATGTAATATGTTTTCTCATCAAGTTTAATTTTATTTTTTTTATTCCTTCTGAGGTGTTTCTCAAGAATCAGTTTTTTTTCTCTGCATCTTCCGTATTTTATCTCTGTGATTCATGAATCTTTTTGTTTGCTTAATTAGTCATGGTCCAAATAAACAACAGAAGAGTCAATACAGCACAAAACATAAATATTTATTATATATCGAACATAGGATTAGCGCTTTTGGAAAATAAATTTCCTTTATCAGATCCACCATAAAATTCATACAGAAAACTTAAACTAGTCTTAAAAGCTCACAGATTATGAAGTATTGAAGTTTATATGAAGTATAACATGCTGTTTATGTTTTATGGGTTATTCATGATAGGAAATTTTGCTGCATTGTGTGATTATTGTTACTGTGTTGCTGTGGCAATGGGTTTGCTCAGCAAGCATCCTTCATGATAGGAAGTGAGGTAATTTTATCAGATTTTTAATTTTCTATTGGCTCTTTTCAATGATTTTATTAATTTGATTGGTGTAATATTTTTAACAGGGATATTTAAAGTTTTTGCATGAATTTTATGTTGGATCTTTTGTTTATTTGGATTTGGACTACTACCTCTACAAAAGGGTCATTAGTTCTCCTCGGGATGCTTTATTTTTGTTTAATTAGACATGGTGCTGAATTTACTTTAACTCATTTAGGCTCTGAGTTGAATATATTGCTTTGATATATTTAGAAAAGTTGTGTTGAAAATATCCAGTTGAAAGATTTTAAAGTGGAGATACAAATATCTTTTTAGAAGGAAGACTTTAGTAGTAGTGGTGCTGTTTCTGGGTAGATATTTGATCTCTTATAGCAGTGGTAGAGAGGTGATCCCATATGCCAAGGAGGGAGCTGGTGGAGACAATCTGGTGGCTGCAAAGGTTACTCTGTCTGTGAAGCTTGAGGAGGACTGTAATTATTTCTGCAATTTTAATTGAGTGAGGTTTCACCTGAGAGAAGATTAAAAGAATATTTGTATATTACCGACTCTCCTCCTGTTTTCTATTAGTTCTGTCTGGGCTGGGCGTGTCAGAGCTTGGTAGTATTATGTCCTTGCCTTTTATTTATTTGTTAGTCATGTTTCAGTAGCTGTGATGATGTCACAGCAGTGATGGGCTGTTCAGGCATTAAATTATTGTAGCTTGTTATGAATGAAGGGTTGAAGTTGTATTTTAAGATAAAAATAGTGCGTCATTTTAAGTCATTAAGAAAGAAAAGGTAGGTGAGAGGTATTTTAGGTTTCATTTGTTGTTTTTGCAGTCGTTTCATGACTGTTAGATTTTGACAAAGATGGTTAACATTAACAAAGTGAATACACTTACAGGTGAGCAGATTACCAGATATATGGAAATGACAATGGGTTTCATTGGGTTGCTGTGTCTGTGAGAATGGGGATAGAAATTGTCCCAGTAAAGAAGGTGGTGATAGGAGGTCAGCTGAGTTAGCAGTATTAGCATTGTTATAAGCAGCTGTCAAAAAGAACTGCTGAGACAGCTGGAGGTGCAAACACATGTGGATAGGTGGATGTCTAAATAGGTAACTGTATGCATTGTTCAAGGATGGCGAGCTGCAGTATTGTGGAAAATAAGGATGCATTTAGTATTATGCGATCAGAAAAACAGCTAATTCTATAAATGTCAGAGTCCCGCAGATTTTCAGTAGTTACAGCAAATGTATTTCTGATATTATATGTAGTAACTGGAAATTACACATGACAGACAACAAAGTTAAGAGTATTGTCGGGAATCACCTTATTTTTTATATAAAAAGAATAAGAATTTGAAGGATTTTTTGTGTTATAAGTCACCCAACGTAAAGACTAATACACTTTTAAGTAATAGGAAGGGCTCATATCCTTGTAACAGATGTAAAGCATGTACATATAGTAATAAATCCAATATTTTGTACATTCTATTACCAATATAACTTATTTTTATAAAGGGTATGCATCCTGTAGTTTATATTGTGAAATGTGAACAATGTACAGGGTTTTATGTTGGCAAAACTAACCAGATGCTAAAGCAAAATATTTTACAACATGTAGGTGCTATACGTAATCAGTTACAATGTAATGCCTTACTCCAGTATGTTGAACAGTTTTCAAATCATATGTTTTTCTTCATGGTAATTGATACAGTTAGTACAACTTTTAGTGGGGGTGATATTTGTGATGCTACAGAGGTCAAGGAGACTAACTAGTTAGTGGATTTACAAGCAGATGTTTATCCTGGTCTAAATGCTTTAAAAGCTCATAGATTATGAAGTATAACAAGCTGTTTATGTTTTAAGGGTTATTCATGATAGCAACTTTTGCTGCATTGGGATGTAAAAGCCAGTGCATTTCTTTGTGCCGGTCCCAAGCCTGGATAAATGGGGAGGGTTGCGTCAGGAAGGGCATCCAGCGTAAAACTTCATCAAATCATTTCATGCAGTCACCAGTAAATATTTCCATACTGGATCAGTCGAGACCCGGATTAACAATGACCGCCACCAGTACTGTTAGCCAACAGGGTGCTGGCGGAAATTGGGCTACTGTTGGCCGAAGGAGGAGAAGAGGCGGAAGGCATGGCCGAAGGCAGGAAGAGAGGAGAAAGGCTAGGACTGTGGTAGTGAGGGTCGGAACTTTGAATGTTGGCAGTATGACTGGTATAGGGAGAAAGCTAGCTGATATGATGGACAGAAGGAAGGTTGGTATATTGTGTGTGCAAGAGACCAAATGGAAGGGGGGTAAGGCTAGATGTATCGGAGGTGGGTTCAAATTGTTTTACCATGGTGTGGATGGGAGGAGAAATGGCGTAGAAGTTATTCTGAAGGAACAGTATGCGAAGAGTGTTTTGGAGGTGAAAAGAGTGTCAGATAGAGTGATGTTTATGAATCTGGAAATTGATGGTGTAATGATGAATGTTGTTAGTGCATATGCTCCACAAGTTGGGTGTGCAATGGATGAGAAAGAAAAAATTTGGAGTTTATTGGATGAACTGGTGATGACTGTACCCAAGAGTGAGAGAGTGGTGATTGGAGCAGATTTCAGTGGGCATGTTGGTGAAGGGAACAGAGGGGATGAGGAAGTAATGGGTAGGTATGGTGTTAAACAAAGGAATGCAGAAGGTCAGATGGTAGTGGATTTTGCAAAAAGGATGGACATGGCTGTGGCGAATACATAATTTAACAAGAGGGAGGAGCATAGGGTGACATACAAGAGTGGAGGAAGATGCACACAGATGGATTATATCTTATGTAGGAGGGCCAGTTCGAAGGAGATTGGAGACTGTAAGGTGGTGACCAGAGAAAGTGTAGTTAGGCAGCATAGGATGGTGGTTTGTAGGATGACGTTGGTAATCAAAAAGAGGAGAAGGAGTGTGAGGGCAGCACCAAGGATCAAATGGTGGAAATTGAAAAAGGGTAATTGTGAGGTGGAGTTCAGGGATGAGTTAAGACAGGCACAGGGTGGCAGTGAAGAGTTACCAAATAGCTGGGTAACTGCAGCAGAGCTAGTAAGGGAGACAGCTAGAAAGGTGCTTGGTATCACATCGGGACAGAGGAAGGACGACAAGGAGACATGGTGGTGGAATGAGGAAGTACAGAAGAGTATACAGGCAAAGAGGTTGGCAAAGAAGAAGTGGGATTGTCAGAGAGATGAAAAAAGTAGACAGGAGTATAAGGAGATTAGGTGAATGGCAAAGAGAGAGGCGGCAAAGGCTAAGGATAAGGCATATGAAGAGTTGTATGAAAGGTTGGACACTAAGGAGGGAGAAAAGGACCTGTACCAATTGGCTAGACAGAGGGACCGAGCTAGGAAAGATGTGCAACAGGTAAAGGTGATAAAGGATAATGAGGGAAACATACTCACAAGCGAGGAGAGTGTGTTGAGGAGATGGAAAGAGTACTTTGAGGGGTTGATGAATGAAGAGAATGAGAGGGAGAGAAGGTTGGATGATGTAGAGATAGTGACTCATGAATTACAATGGATTATCAAGGAGGAAGTAAGGATAGCTATGAAGAGAATGAAGAATGGAAAGGCTGTTGGCCCAGATGACATAGCTGTTTAAGCATGGAGGTGTTTAGGTGAAATGGCAGTGGAGTTTTTAACCAGATTGTTTAATGAAATCTTAGAAAGTGAGAAGATGCCTGAGGAATTGAGAAAAAGTGTTTTGGTACTGATTTTTAAGATTAAGGGTGATGTGCAGAGCTGTGGTAACTACAGAGGGATTAAACTGATAAGTCACAGCATGACGTTATGGGAAAGAGTAGTGGAAGCTAGGGTAAGAAGGGAGGTGATGATTAGTGATCAGCAGTATGGTTTCATGCCAGGAAAGAGCACTACAGATGCGATGTTTGCTCTGAGAGTGTTGATGGAAAAGTACAGAGAAGGTCAGAAGGAGTTGCATTGTGTCTTTATGGATTTAGAGAAAGCATCTGACAGGGTGCCTACAGAGGAGTTGTGGTATTATATGAGGAAGTCAGGAGTGTCAGAGAAGTATGTAAGAGTGGTACAGGATATGTACGAGGGTATTGTGACAGCGGTGAGGTCTGCGGTGGGAGTGACGGATGCATTTAAGGTGGAGGTGGGGTTACATCAAGGATCAGCTCTGAGCCCTTTCTTATTTGCAATGGTGATGGACAGGTTGACAGACGAGATCAGACAGGATTCCCCATGGACTATGATGTTTGCAGATGACATTGTGATCTATAGCGAGAGTAGGGAACAGGTGGAGGAGACCCTGGAGAGATGGAGATATGCTCTAGAGAGAAGAGGAATGAAGGTCAGCAGGACTAAGACAGAATATATGTGTGTGAATGAGAGGGAGGATAGAAGAATGGTGAGGATGCAAGGAGTAGAAGTGGCGAAGGTGGATGAATTTAAATACTTGGGGTCAGTAGTTCAGACTAACGGTGAGTGTGGAAGAGAGGTGAAGAAGAGAGTACAGGCAAGATGGAATGGGTGGAAAAGAGAGTCAGGAGTGATTTGTGACAGATGAGTACCTGTAAGAGTGAAAGGGAAGGTCTACAAGAGGGCAGTGAGACCAGCTATGTTATATGGGTTGGAGACAGTGGCATTGACAAAAAGGCAGGAGTTTGAGCTGGATATGGCAGAGTTAAAGATGTTAAGATTTGCACTGGGTGTGACAAGGGTGGACAGGATTAGGAATAAGTATATTAGAGAGTCAGCCCAGGTTGGAAGGTTTGGAGACAAAGCCAGAGAGGCAAGATTACGTTGGTTTGGACATGTGCTGAGGAGGGATGCTGAGTATATTGGGAAAAAGATGCTAAGGATGAAGCTACCAGGTAACATGAAAAGCGGAAGGCCTAAGATAAGGTTTATGGATGTGGTGAGAGAGGACATGCAGGTGGTTGGTGTGACAGAGCAAGATTCAGAAGACAGGAAGAAATGGAAACAGGTGATCCGCTGTGACGACCCCTAATGGGAACAGCTGAAAGAAGATGATGATGATGTGTGATTATTGTTACTGTGTTGCTATGGTAACGGGCTTGCTCAGCAAGCATCCTTCATGATAGGAAGTGAGGTAATTTTATCAGATTTTTTACTTATTTTTCTTTTCACTCGTTTAAATGATTTTATTCACTTGATTGGTGTAATATTTTTGAAATGGATATTTAAAGTTTTTGTATGAATTTTATGGTGGATCTGATGAAAGAAATTTATTTTTCAAAAGCGCTAATCCTATGTTCGATGTATAATAAATATTTATGTTTTATGCCCTGTTAACCATTGTGTTGTTTATTT
>NC_056744.1:1355234030-1355256530 GCF_019279795.1 Protopterus annectens | reverse complement strand
ATCCCAAAGGGGGCATTGTATTCTATGATGGGTCTGATGAGGGATGAATAAAGGGGCACGATTACCTCTCTTGATCTAGATGTGAATCCTTTCATGATGAGGTGGACTATGTAGAAGGTCTTTCTAACCACTTTGGCAATGTGGTTGCAAAGGAGAGATTGTTATCAACTTGGGTCCCCAGATCCCTAATTACTTTCTCTGTACTTAATGGGTTACCACCTATGTGGTAATTTGTGGGCACATTGTTTTTGCCAAAGGGTATGACTATACACTTTTTGGCATTTAGCTTTAGACCATGGCTCTGGCACCAGTTATCCGTCTCTGCGAGACCTTTTTGAAGGATGTTTGTGTCAGCTGGAGAGTTGATTATGGCACCCAGTTTGCAGTCATCTGCGAACTTGGTGAGCCATAGTCCTCCCACGTTGGCCTGTACCTCAGAAAAGTAAATACCGAACAAGAGAGGTCCCAGGACAGAACCTTGTGGGACGCCACTTGTGACCGGTTTCGAGTCTGACATGGCTCAAGCAACTCTGACTATGTGGGTTCTGTCTTTGAGCCAGTTTGTGACCCATCTTGTGACATAGGGGTTTATATTTAGGCTGGATAGCTTATCTATGATTCCCGAGTGGGGTATTGTGTCAAATGCCTTTGCGAGGTCCAGATATGCTGTGTGGACTACCTTCCCTTCATCTATGGCCTTGGTGACTGTTTCGAAGAAGTCAACCAGGTTCAAAAGGCAGGATCTGCCCTTGACAAAGCCAAATTGGGTATGATCTAGTGTCTGTAGGTCCCCAATGACTTTGTTTATGAGTTCCATGACGATCCTCTCCATAGCCTTGCAGACTAGGCTAGTCAGGCTTATGGGGCGATAGTTTCCAGGGTCCGCAGAAGCGCCACCTTTGTGGAGTGGGACCACTGTTGCTGTACGCCATTCTTTGGGCACATATCCTGTAGTGAGGCTGAGATTGTACAGCAGTTTTACTTGAGGGATTTGTTCTTCTTGGAGTTCATGTAGGATGCAACCCAGGACACCATCTGGTCTCATGGAAGCAGTGTTTTTTGCTTTGGAGAGGGCGGCCTTCACCTGAGCATCAGAGATGTTTGGGAGGCTGCACTCTGCCGGGATAGATACTTGCTCTTTTGGGGGAGAGGGGGTGGAGAAGTTTGCACTGAATCTGTCTGCCAGGATATTGGCGATGTCTGTGGGTTCAGTGTATTTTTTGTCGCTTAGAATCAACTCAGAACAAGTCCGGGAGTTGCATCCCAGGTCCCTAACATAACTGAAAAAAGCCTTATGATTGTCTTTAGTGTCCTGTGCAATTTTTCTCTCGAAGCTGGCCTTGGAGGATTTTATGAGGGATCGTAATTTTTTGCTAGTACTGATCAGAGATGCCTTCCCTTTTAGGGATTTTGCTCTATCATGTAGTAGCTTCCTCCTTCTGTTGTACAGTTTATTTATGGCTGGGGTCCACCAGACTGGACACCTGCCTTTGGATGATTGGGTCTTGATTTTGTTTGGGATGGCATGATCCATGCATTCCTGGACATGTCCGTAGAATGTGTTTATATAGGATTCTGCAGTTTGGGCCGTAGTTTCACTGGCCCTGGGGCCTTGACGGATTCCACTTCGATTTTGTGAAGTGTGAAGTTTGCTTTTGAGACGTTTTTCACTGTGGTTTTCTGGGCTGGGGGTGGGGTCGGGATGTGGATATCCAGTGAAATTAATTTATGGTCTGATCTTACCAATGAGGGATATACTTCTGGTATGGAGCATAGAGTCCCCATGTTGGTAATGATCAGGTCTAGTATGTTTTCCCCTCTTGTGGGAGTGGTGACTAGTTGTTCCATAGCATTTGAGTTTATAAATTCCAGGAACCTCTGGGTTAAGGTGCTGAGGCTTGAGTAATGCTCCCAGTCTATGTTTGGGTAGTTGAAGTCACCCAATATAATGGTGTTCAGAGAGATCTTCATGTTCTCCAATGTTTTCAGGAAAGCCGAATGGGATTCCTGACTTTGAGAGGGTGGTCTGTAGGATGCCATAAACTGAAAAGCAGTCTTGCCCACTGTTAGTTGCACAAGGATGGTCTCCGATACTTCGTGCAATGCCACTAACCTGGAGGTGTGGATATCCTTGATAAATATGGAAACTCCCCCTCCTTTTGTGGTTCGGTCCGGGTTTTGGGGCCGAAAAGCATTATATGAGGTATAACCTGGTAGTGCTGGGGTACTCTCTGGAGCCTTGAACCAGGTTTCTGTCACTGCACAGATATCGATGTTCTCCACACTGAGGAGAGCTTCGAGTGCGTGCATCTTGAGGTTAAGACTTCTGGCATTTAGCAGCATTACCCTTATTTTCTTGTTCCTTGTGCTGTCTATGGTGGTGGGTTTGACTTTTGAGCCTTGCCTAAAAAAGGCACTATGGGGTTGGCAAGAGCCTTTGCCAATATCCGAAAGCCCAGGGGTGACAGGTGCAAGCTGTCCCTAGCGAAGCAACGTGGCTTGTCGAGCATGTCATCTCAGGCTGACAGACACTGGATCCCCTTTGAATGACACCAAAATTTTAGCCAATTGTTAAAATCAATAATTTTGTCTTTATACTGTGGCATCATTCTAGGCGAGGGTAGGATGCTGCTCAAGGTCAGGGTCATACCGGCCTGGGCTACATGATCAGAGAGCTCCTCTATGTCCCTTTTCATGTAGTCGAGGGAGGTACATCTCAGGTCATTCACTTATATGTTTGAATTACCACTTATGTAAAAATTTTGAAGCACTATCAGTTATCCCTTCTGTCAGGAATATAAAATTTAATGTGCTACTTACATTCACATTTATTTTATTTATTATTTATTTTGTTTTTGTTTATCAGATTTGACTGACTGGGTTTAGACAAAAAACCCTTTTCAGTGGATGCCAGTGGAGAAAAGCTCCAACATATTGCAAATGTTTTAAACAGACATTCAGTAATATGCATGCATAATACACACTAATACATATATTTGCTAATTAGATTACATACAGATGAAAGTGAAGGCAACTATTACCATGCAAAATATATTTATGCTTTAGTAGATTAGAAGAGGTGTTTTATTAGGTCTGTCAGATAGACAACAGATCATGTGAATAGCACTTAGAAATTCAAAGAAATGGAAGTGAGGGAAACAACTAGGAAGGGTAGCAAATGTTAATGTTGTAGTTAAAAGGTACAGTATAAAGCAGGTTCAGTGACAATTAGATATTGCTATGATAAGGATAATCTTAAAAAAACAGAGAGGAGGAGAGTGAGCAGTGCCACAAAATAATGTATGTAGCTGGGAGATGATAGTTTAGGGCACTGGATTCTGAGTGAAGGAAATGTATTGACGATAAAGCAAGGTGAAGATAACAGTGGCATTTATCTTACAGATGTACAGGAGCAGATCCACTGATTTGGTAGATGAAGTTTTAGTTGTGTTTTAATGAGTTTGCCTTCTAAATGAATATCCATGAAAGTGGGCTGTTGTTCCATAGTTTAGCTTCACTATTTGAATATCGAGAGTCAACTCCAGTATTAGATGATTTGGTTATAATGGTTTGATTATTCTCTAGAGCAATACATTCTATTGGCGGGAGTAGTGTTGTATTAAGTTGTTAAGGGCTGAGAAATGTTCTGTCTTATACAGAGATTTGTGTATTGTGGTTAGCTAAGAAAGAGCTAGGCAGTGTGGTAGTTCTAACCAGTTTAATTCTCTGAGGGCTAGGCAGTGGTGTGTTCTATTGTTATACTTTTCTGCAAATTTGGTTATTTTTCTATAACATTGCTCAAGTTTGGACAGTTGCAAAACTTAAAATTTACTGAAGATTGTGGCAGCACAGAGGATATTGTGTTTATCAGTTTATTTTTTCAGGGAACTTGTAATAATAACCTATACATAAAAGCTACAGGTCTTCTTTGAAATGGAACAAATCAGTGCACACATTGAATGATCTAGTATTGGCTACATCTCTTCATTTAGATTATTATGTTCTACATTGCATATAATCTAGAGGAACACAAAGTGAAGCTCGAGAGGTAAATCTTGGCGTCCATGTCAAGAACGTATATGGTTATATTTAGGGACATGCTCTGTGTACTACTAGCTCTTGTTCATAGGTTCATAGGTTCATAGGTAGGTAGTAGGTTATCTGCTCAAAGGCATTTATAAGCCTAGCCAGAATGTGTTGGCTTTTGCCACCCCCTTAGATTAATTCCCTGTGCCTCTGTCCAGCAGAGCCACTGAAGTGATCCCTGGGGTAAACTTTATGTTTCCCATCCACTCGTCAAGGTTTCTCTTGAAGAGTGTTAGAGAGGAGGTCTGCCTAATGTAGATTGGAATCTTGTTCCAAAGCATGGGAAGTCTCTGGGACAGGAATCTATCCCTCCAGCACGTCCTATTTATTGTTATGGTGAGGTTTAGATCCCTAGAGCATGTGGCTCGAGGAGATATGTTTTTCTTTAGGTGGAGCATGTCCATCAATTCTGGGTTGGACATGGCCTTGTATGTCAGGCAGAGGTCACCTATGAGTAGGCAGTATGCAACCAAGTACAGCTGGAGTTTCTTCAGTCGAGCTACATAGGGCATCTGTTTGAGGGCAGTGATCTTCTTGGTGAGGTACTTCTGTGGTTTTTCCAGCTGTTGCAGATGTCTTGTAAGGTACATCCCAAATGGGGCATTGTACTCTATGATGGGTCTGGTGAGTGATGCGTAGAGGGGCACAATGACCTCTTTTGATCTGGATGTGAACCCTTTTGTGATTAGGTGGGCCACATAGAAGGATTTTCTAACCACTTTGGCAATGTGAATATCAAAGGAGAGATTACTATCTACTTGGGTCCCCAGATCCTTTATTACATCTTCTGTATTTAGAGGGCTACCACCTATGTGATAGTTTGTGGGCACTTTGTTTTTTCCAAAGGGGATTACTATGCACTTTTTGGCATTTAGCTTGAAGCCATGATTTTCAGACCAGGTATTCGTCTCAGTGAGACCCTTTTGGAGGATGTCTATGACAGCCGGAGAGTAAAAAGAAAAAAAGATTGCTAAGTGTTTTGCCAGTTTTCAAAACCATAAAGCACTTAGCAAGTGCTGCCTGAAAGGCAGTGCAACACTCAGGCCAAACTGTCCAGATTTTCAAGAAATGTCCATATTTTTGCCTCATTTGTTTGGTCTGCTCATCATAAAGTCTGTGGTTTTAAGAGAAATCATGGAGGATTGAAGACAAGTAATGACATATATTTAGGTTTCAGACTTTGTATCCTTTAGAAAACATAGACAAACACACATCCTGTTAGTCTAATAACTTTATTAGTTTGTAAGAGGAAGGAACACTTCATTGGCATGGACAGCAGGCAGAATCAAATCTTTTTTCTGCCTTTGTTGTTTACTGATCTGCACTGGGAGATTTTACTGCCAAGCATGGAACCCAACCTTAACAACTTCAGCAGGGGTTCTTATCATTTGTTAAGACTGGGACTTGGGCCACTCAGTTGCTTAACTGATTTGTCTTTTTCCGAATATCAGAGTATAATTACTGTGCTCCATGCACTCTAAGATATGTACTACATATTCTTCCTGAGTTGGCTTTCCTGGTCAAAACATTATATCTGT
Organism: Protopterus annectens; assembly: GCF_019279795.1. Classification (NCBI taxonomy): domain Eukaryota; kingdom Metazoa; phylum Chordata; order Ceratodontiformes; family Protopteridae; genus Protopterus; species Protopterus annectens. Next base: position 1,355,250,906 of record NC_056744.1, on the reverse strand, counting down.
TGTTCTTTCCTTGCATTTTATTATTTTCAGACGTGAGTTATATATCCAGAAATAATAAATAAATAAAATACACACATAACACACATTTTATATATATATATATATATATATATATATATATATATATATAGATTGAGATATATTATTTTAATCTCATTGTTACCAGGTAAGCCAGTTTGACAAAGTAACCATTTTAGGAGCAACCTAAGAGAGCTGTCTCATTAAGTGACTTTCTCAGAGTTACACAGTAGGCAAGTGGAGGAAGGAAGAGTCAATCCCTGTATTCTTGACTACAGCAAGCAGCTTCTTAACGTCTCAGAGCCTTAATCTTCTATGCTGCTAATCTTATCTTCTTAGTTATGGGAAATTACTTTGCCAGCTTTGAACATTAAGGCCCTTAAACTGCTTATTATATGTGTTCAGGGCAGCATTAACTAGTCAGTGTGAGTGCATCACAAAGATTATTTTATTTTTTCATCTGTCGTTGGCAAATATGGAGTTATATCAAAAGAATATTTAATGCTTCTTCTAGTAATTCTTCATGCTTCCCTAATTATTTTGCCATCCTCAATATCTCAGCTATGCAGAGTTCCTTGTTTGGTCTGCAGCTCGTATTCAGATTATATATCTGCAGATTATGAAAGTCCTCTGTAATCCTGGACAGCATTAATATGCTTTGAAACAGTCTATGTTGTTTTTCCACCTGAATGTCTTTGCCACAGCCATATTCACAAATTTTCTCATATCCCTACCAAATGACATTTTTAAATTTGTTTGACCAAAAGTCAAATGGTCTTTTCTCTTTCAAAGGCCCTTCCTATATATTTCTATTCAGAGATCTGCTTGGAAGATAATTGGCTTATTCACATGACATAATGTTGACAATGGATCTTTTTCTAATAATTTCTTAAGAATTTTAAAACATTTTCCTGTTCAAAGTTCCATTAATGTGCTATATTTTGTTTGAACTGTATCTTTACAATTATAGTTTTTTCAGACATATTAAGTACACATTTTGCAGCACACTGCATCATTCATAGAAATCTCTATGTGTGCTTGTCTTCTAATTTTGGTATCTGCACAACCACTTCGACATGTTCTTACCAAGCTTCAGTCTACCCATGTAGTTCACAACTGTCACTCTTGCTTTATATTTCCTCTTATTGAAGTTGTATTGTCTTACGCTATTAAGCAGATGTGCCACTCTCTTGCCATTCCATTCTTATGCCTGAATGGACACTAATAGATCAGTTGTCTACAATGTCTCTCATACCTTCACTTACTAATGTAATATTTTATTTGAATACATTTGATGCTAGTAAAAATACACAGAAGTCTAAGGAATCTGTACGCGTCTTAACTGGTATATGAAATACACACAGTTCACAGCTTGTTTCATACAGTTTTATACACCGATTAGCCTGGTTTATGTCTTGTGTTGAAACAAAATAAACGTTTGTCATCCACAGTGCAGACATCTCTTCAGCTGTAAAGATTTAAATAGTAGTCATTGCTTTCTTTTAGTTACTTTATTCAGATCTTGTAAATCAGTACTAATATAAATCTTGTTTTTCATTATAATGGTGATCATTCCATTCACCAATTATTTTGGCTCAAACTGCTTCTTAATGACACTTAAGATTTCCATTCTCATTTTCTGCATCTGTATGCTAGTCCTGGGACCTTTCCTTTAGATCCACTATCCTGCAGTCAAAATTTTACACTTGCCTGTAAGTTCCTGCTCTGTTATTGAGCCAGACTCATCTGCAAAAATGTCTCTTAGAAGACACATCAACAGTTTAAACTAAATGCTGTTTCTGAAATTATACAGCATAAAACTTTCTGAAGCATGTCATTTACAGACATTATATAATCTAGACTTCAGCTGTTAGTTAAAAACTGGAAAAAAAGATTTGAAAACTCTATAAAGCCGTGGTGGTGCAGCGGTAGCATTGTCACCTGACAGCAAGAGGTTCTCCCATTTGATTCTCAGCTGGAGCACCTTCTGTGTGGAGTCTGCATGTCCTTCTCATGGTCGAGTGGCATTCAAAAGACATGCGTAGAATGGGTATGCCTGCATTGAAGGTTGGGCATCGAGTCAGCACCGTAAAAATCTACTACCAATCATTAGCAGACGGGAGTTCTGCTGTGGCGACCCCTAAATGGGAAAAGCTGAAAGAAGAAGAAAAAGATATTTTTGTCTGTCAAAATCTGCACAGGAAGCATACGATTTATAGGAAATAGAAGGTTATTCAGCCAGAGGCCATATGTGCACTGCCAATAACAACCCTCAGGGTCTATCAACCTACTGTAATTCCTGCAATGTATTTTAGAGCACCCATCCATTCCTGTAAGCTGTGTTTAAAGACAGTCATGGAGTAACATTTCTTGACGTGCAAGTGGAGTGTACTCTGGAGTAAGGGTAGGCACTATAAAATGAACCTCTCTCCATTTAGTTTTGTTCATCTTATGTAAATTGAGATATCTTCTTCTAGAGCTGGGTATATATCGGATATAGTGAGAAATAGGAGAACAAGGGTAATAAGATCACTAATGGTACAGAGGGCAGGCACAGGTCTTCCATTCAAGACCCTAGACAATATGGAGTAGATGAACAGTGGTTCCAGCCTTTAAATCAAATTTTTTAATCCCAAGATCCTTTTTGTTAGGAATCTCTGCATTTTTCCAGTTTTTTGATGTGTTTAGTGAGATAGATGTCATGACAATATATTCTATATTAAGTCTAATAAGGGCATAGTATAGGGACGCAATAACATCTGTGATTTTTAGATGCAATGCCTTTTCTAAGTAGTTGTGAGATACAGAAGGATTTTCTCACTACAGTTGCCACATGATGGTCAAGGAAAAAGGAACCATTGACTCATTTGCCTAAGTCCCTGATCATAGACTTATTGTAAAGTGGGGTGCCATTAGTACAGTAGGTGGAAAGAAATGATTCTTTTCTAAGGGATATGAGCATTTAGTTTGAGTCATTTTTGGTGTGCTAGAAGCTAACAGGTTTTAGTTCAATTTGACTGGTATTAGTATCATTGTCTGATTTAACTACTGTACATAGCTTATAATCATCAGTGAATTTAGTAAGCAAGAGATCCTTGTTGGTTGTGTTTATGTCAGACTAATAATTGCCAAAAAGAATGGGGCCTTGTACATAACCCTTGGGAAAGCCACTGGTTACCTTTTACCCAACTGAGGAGGCATCATGGACCCTGACAAACATGCATTCTGTCTTTTATCCAATTTACAGTCCATCTTACCTCACAGGGATCAGTGTGTAATAGCATTAACTTATTAACAATCCTGTTGCATGGTATGGTATAAAATGGCTTTGTCAGATCGATGCAGGCATTGTGAATACTACTGTCCACTGCCTTCATGACCTTCTCAAAGAGGCACAGAATATTTAGCAGACATAATCTACACTTAACAATTACACATTGTTGCAGGCTGTGTCTGATAGCATGTTTATTGTCATGGTTTATGAGGTCATTTATGCTACATTCCATTGTTTTACAATACATGATCAGTAAGGCTAATGGGTCTGCAATTTCCCAAGACATTGGTGGGGCCACCTTTATGGAAGGGTATCATCACCACAGTGCACCTTGATTTTAGAAAATATCTTGTGGTAAGGCTTGGGCTGAACAGCATAAAGAGAGAATCAACAAGAGCCAGTTTGATTATATTTATTAAGACAATCCAGTATATCATCAGAACCAAGTAAAGAGGTGTTTTGTTCTTGGTGAGTGCTTTAAGCATATGATCCTTTGAGACAGTATGGAACAAAAGTGAATCAAGAATGTCTGGAATGGGCACAGGCCTTATAATTTCAGGGGGGAAATTTATAGCAGATTAATTGGCTAGTATGTTGGCAGCATCTTTAGGATTGGAAAGGGTGGAGCTGTCATAGATAAAGTCAGAGTACTGATGAGAATTATTCCTTAGTTTTCTATTAGGCATGGCCTTTAGAAGCTAGCCTATGTTCATGGGATGCTTTCCTGGGCTTTACAGCTACCTTCAGTTTCTCAGTAAGGTATTTTATATTCTCCTTGTGATGGGATCTGGCCTTATAGGATCATCTAAGCAGTTTCTTTCTTCTGTTGTATAATTTGTTGATTTCTACTGACCACCAGGATGGTTTGTTGTTGAATTTCCTGCTGTATTTGGTTCTGGCGGAGACTGCTCTGGCAATACATTTATCTAAGTGAACATTAAGCATATTTTGAGATTCATTCAAACAATTGTAAAAGGTTTGCTTTTTTACAGTCTCTGAAAGGGGGATGTTGGTTACCAGGGGTGTGGATATTCTCAGGGTCAACCAGTGTATGGTCTGATATAACTAATGAGGAGCCAGAGAGAGACAGGGAACCTGCTGTGGCTGCATTTATGGGAACTAGGCCCAGGATATTACTGCCCCAGGTAGGATTTAGGACAATTTAATCCAGGGAATGCTTCTTAACCCAGTCTAAGAAGTATAATGAGAGCACCCCACCCATTCATAAAGGATGACTGAAACCTCTCTTATAAGGATATGTTCATGGAATGCCAGGAAGTTGTCTTGGCCATGTGCAGGGTATATTAGGGGATCAGTAGCAAGCTATATGTTGACATTCTCACTTAGTATGAGCTAAAGTTTGATAAACTCACTGGGGTGATGGGTCATGGGGTACCAATTTAGAAGGAATAACATCTTTGCATTGCTTAGTGGGCATGAAGACGTGATAGATACAGAACCCCAGCATAGTTGGGGTGCTTTCATGTCATGATGACTAACATGGACTCATTCCGGATGCAGACATACCTCCAAATTGGGCAGTTTCTTTACCACTCTTTGTTAACCTCAAGCATTACCAAAGGTACTTGTTTTAAATACTCTATATACCTGATTCCTATCTTGGGCATTAGTGGTTATTGTGGTATGAGTTGCTTTTTATTGGTGTTTTATTTTTACTGTTTGCTATCTGCTGAGATCAGCTGCACTGAGCACTTATCTCTATTTTATATATATATATATATATATATATATATATATATATATATATATATATATGTGTGTGTATATATATATATATATATATATATATATATATATATAACAGTTATCATATTTTAAGCACCGGTTTAATGCTAGCTATTGTACTTAAATCTGGATATACATCTGCTCTAAAATAGTTAATCCATTTATATTCTGCCAATTATGTATTTTACTTTTGTTGACCAGGATAGTCCGACTGGATATATGTCCATTTTCAGCGGACACCCTGGGGAAAAAAGCTCCAAGATAATAATACACATTGAACATTTAGAAAATGCTAGTTTCAAGCAGATTACAGTCATAAACAATATCAGCATTTAGCACATATAGAACTAACTTATTATAAAGCACTTTACAAAACATAACATTATTTTCAAGGTTATATATACATAACATTACATTCAGGTTTAAGACACATTGAGCAGCAGATATACAATTGACCCTTTCTGAAATGGTGTAGTAGAAAAAAGTTAGACATAGTTGAAGGTAGGGCACCTAAGTAAAAGAGAGGTCACTAGCTGGGGTTAGTGCAAGGACATAACCAATGAGTTTTGAAGTATTTCCTGAGTTTGTTTTTGAATTGAGTTAGTGAGAGTTCTGGGGTCAAGTCAGCTGGGAGTCTGTTCCATGTTTTTTCAACAGAGTTGGCAAGCAGAGATTCCCCAGCTGAGTAGTTAGATTTGCATGTTTGAACTAGGAGTCTAGTGGATGATCGCTGTGGCCGGGTGCTGGTGTAGGGGCTGATAATATTTTTTAGTGCAGGTGTATTTTCTGGTTGGTAAAGGACTTTATGTGCCACTATTAGCTGATTGAACTGCAGTAGGCTAGACAGTTCAAGCCATCCTAGGCGATTAAGGTTGTGACAGTGGTGTGTCAGATAGGCTGTGCCAGTAGCAAATCTGGCATTGTGGTTATAGCAGGATGATATTTTATTAAGATCTGTTTTGTTTAAGTTGGAGAATAGAGGTGAGGCATAGAGAAGAGTTGATAGTAGATGGGAATGGACAATTGCAGTTCTAGTAAGTGGGGTAAGGAAAGGTTTGATTCTATAAAGAGAGTCATGTTTTTTATTAATGTTTTTGATAGTTTGATTGATATGCGCATCAAACTTCAGGTTGTTATCAACTATGACACCAAGTAGTTTAGTTTGGCCTTCTGGGGAGAGTATAGTGCTATTGTTAGCGATTAGGTTGAAGGATGGCAGGGGGGTCCTGCATGTGGGGGAGAAGAGGAGCAGCTTACTTTTGTTGGGGTTTAGGATTAGATATTGATTGGAGTGCTATTTTTCCACTATACTGAAGGCATTTTGGGTTAATGTGAATAAAGTAGCTGGTGAGGTGTCAGAACAAATCAAGGTGGAGTCATCCACATATTGAATGCAGGTAGCATCTGGGATGACTGAATGAAGAGAAGGGGTCCTAGTATCGAGCCCTGGGGAACTTCTAATGTGATGGGTAGGCAAGATGATGGCTTGTCCTGCCATAGGACTGCCTGTTGCCTGCCCTGCCGGTAGGATTGAAACCATTGAAGTGCATGGTTGTTTAAGGAGAAGGCCTTCAAGGTATTTATAAACATTTTGTCGTCAACCATGTCAAAAGCCTTGGATATATCTAGAAAGAATGCTGAGGATAGTTTGTTATTATTGTGGTTGCGGTTAATGACATTAGAGCAAGAGAGGCGGGAAGAAGTAGTACTGTGGTGTGGCTTAAGGCCATGCTGAAAGTTGGACAACAGCTTGTTCTGTGTGAGGTAGTGCATGAGCTGTATGTGTACACACTTCTCCATAATTTTAGCTAGAGTTGACAGAATAGCTATGGGTCTAAAGTTTGACAGTTCAGTGGAACTGCATCCTTTATGGAGAGGTATGACATGGGAGAGTTTCCATATAGTGGGTACAGTAACTTGAGATATAGCTCTGTTGGTCAAGATTGAGATGGGGTATGCTATGGTGTCAGCAGCCTTTTGCAGATAGTCTGCTGGGAGGAGGTCAGCAGCCAGGGTGGTGGGTCTTAGTTTCTTAAGTAGGGCATGAATAAGATGAGTAAGAACAGGTTGTAAGGTAAAGTATGTTTGGGTAGTGGGTATGGCTGCATTAGAATTAGAGCAATTGGGAGAGAGTTGGCAGGCTAGAGACTGGATAGTCTCTGTGAAGTTATTAGCAATGTCTACTGGGGATTTTTGTTGGGAAGCTGAGGGGAGGGGGGTGGATTGGCGGTTTGACCGGGGTGGAGTAGTTAGTTTATTCCTGCTCAGAACTTTTCTGGTTTGTTTTGGTGTTTTTGCAGTAGATGGTAGTAGTGGTTCTTTTTGTCTAAGGTTATGGATTTTTTGGTGTCATTCCTTAGCTATCTGAATCTTAGTTGATCAAGTGGGGTTTTGTTTTTTTGGTAGGTGGACCATGCTTTGTTTCTGAGTGAAATTTTGGTTTTGGTATCTTTAGAAAGCCATGGTGCAATATTAACTTTGGTTCTAATAGAGTGGCTGGGAGCATGTGAGTTAAGAATAGCAAGGAATTTGGTGTTAAAGTAGGCAACTGCTTCATCTAGGGGTAGACTTTTTAGTACTGAACAGTTGCATGCCTTAAGTTCATTTTGAAACTTGGTGAGAAAAAAAATTCTTATTGTTTCTTAATGTTCTATAGGTGGGTTGGTAGGAGCAGTCTACTTTGAGCTTGATTACATAGGTGAGACAGCGGTCACTTAGGTCATCAGGCAGAGTGCCTGATTTATAGGATTGAAGATGGGTATTAACTAGTATCCAGTCTAGGGTACTTTCTTTGTTATTGGGTTTTCCTGCCCTGGTCAGGGAGGTTATGATTTGACTAAATCCATAGAGGGTTATGTAAGTTGTGGGGGTTTCACAACAGCAAGTGTTCCAGTCAATGTTGAAATCCCCAAGAACAATTGTTTCTTGGGGATAGTTATTGGATAATCAATATAAGAAGTCTTTTAAGGTTTCTGTGTTCCTCCCTGGGGGAATGTAGACACATACAATGTTTACATTTTTGTTTTTATTTGAAACCCAGCCACTGGGGATGCACAAGCCAGTGCATTTCTTTGTGCCAGTCCCAAGCCCGGATAAATGGGGAGAGTTGCGTCAGGATGGTCATCCGGCATAAAACTTTGCTAAAACATTCATGCGGACAGCAGTAAATATTTACACACCAGATTGGTCAAGGCCCAGGTTAACAATGACCGCCACCAGTACTGTTAGCCAACAGGGTGCTGGCGGAAATTGGGCTACTGTTGGCCAAAGGAGGAGAAGAGGGAGAAGGCAGGGCCGAAGGCTGGAAGAGAGGAGAAAGTCTATGATTGTGGTAGTGAGGGTCGGAACTTTGAATGTTGGCAGTATGACTGGTATAGGGAGAGAGCTAGCCAATATGATGGACAGAAGGAAGGTTGGTATATTGTGTGTGCAAGAGACCAGATGGAAGGGGAGTAAGGCTAGGTGTATCAGAGGTGGGTTCAAACTGTTTTATCATGGTGTAGATAGGAGGAGAAATGGCGTAGCAGTCATCCTGAAGGAACAGTATGCTAAGAGTGTTTTGAAGGTGAAAAGAGTGTCAGATAGAGTGATGTTTATGAAGCTGGAAATTGATGGTGTAATGATAAATGTTGTTAGTGCATATGCTCCACAAGTTGGGTGCGCAATGGATGAGAAAGAAAAATTTTGGAGTGAGTTGGATGAAGTGGTGATGACTGTACCCAAGGGTGAGAGAGTGGTGATTGGAGCAGATGTCAATGGGCATGTTGGTGAAGGGAACAGAGGGGATGAGGAAGTGATGGGTAGGCATGGTGTTAAGCAAAGGAATGCAGATGATTAGGTGGTAGTGGCTTTTGTGAAAAGGATGGACATGGCTGTGGTGAATACCTACTTTAACAAAAGAGAGGAGCATAGGGTGACATACAAGAGTGGAGGAAGATGCACAGAGGTGGATTATATCTTATGTAGGAGGGCCAGTTTGAAGGAGATTGGAAACTGTAAAGTGGTGACCGGGGAAAGTGTAATGAGGCAGCATAGGATGGTGGTTTGTAGGATGGTGTTGGTGAGCAAGAAGAGGAGGAGGAGTGTAAGGGCAGCACCAAGGATCAAAATGGTGGAAATTGAAAAAGGGTAATTGTGAGGTGGAGTTCAGGGAAGAGTTAAGCCAGGCACTGGGTAGCAGTGAAGAGTTACCAAATAGCTGGATAACTACAGCAGAGCTAGTAACGGAGTCTGCTAGAAAGGTGCTTGGGATGACATCTGGACAGAGGAAGGATGACAAGGAGACATGGTGGTGGAATGAGGAAGTACAGGAGAGTATACAGAGAAAGATGTTGGCAAAGAAGTGGGATTGTCAGAGAGATGAAGAAAGTAGACAGGAGTATAAGGAGATGAGGTGCATGGCAAAGAGAGAGGTGACGAAGGCTAAGGATAAGGCATATGAAGAGTTGTATGATAGGTTAGACACTAAGGAGGGAGAAAAGGACCTGTACCGATTGGCTAGACAGAGGGACCGAGCTAGGAAAGATGTGCAGCAGGTAAAGGTGATAAAGGATAATGAGGGAAACATACTCACAAGTGAGGAGAGTGTGTTGAGCAGATGGAAAGAGTACTTTGAGGGGTTGATGAATGAAGAGAATGAGAGGGAGAGAAGGCTGGATGATGTGGGGATAGTGAATCATGAAGTGCAATGGATTAGCAAGGAGGAAGTAAGGATAGCTATGAAGAGAATGAAGAATGGAAAGGCTGTTGGCCCAGATGACATACCTATGGAAGCATGGAGGTGTTTAGGTGAAATGGCAGTGGAGTTTCTAACCAGATTGTTTAATGAAATCTTGGAAAGTGAGAGGAGGCCTGAGGAATGGAGAAAAAGTGTTTTGGTACCGATTTTAAGAATAAGGGTGATATGCAGAGTGCAGTAACTACAGAGGGATTAAATTGATCAGTCACAGCATGAAGTTATGGGAAAGAGTAGTGGAAGCTAGGTTAAGAAGGGACGTGATTAGTGTCAGCAGTATGGCTTCATGCTGGGAAAGAGCAATACAGATGCGATGTTTGCTCTGTGAGTGATGGAGAAGTACAGAGAAGGTCAGAAGGAGTTGCATTGTGTTTTTGTAGACTTAGAGAAAGCATATAACAGGGTGCCTAGAGAGGAGTTGTGGTATTGTATAAGGAAGTCGGGAGTGTCAGAGAAGTATATAAGAGTGGTACAGGATATGTACGAGGGTAGTGTGTCAGTGGTGAGGTCAGTGGTGGGAGTGACAGATGTGTTTAAGGTGGAGGTGGGATTACATCAAGGATCAGCTCTGAGCCCTTTCTTATTTGCAATGGTGATGGACAGGTTAACAGACAAGATCAGACAGGAGTCCCTGTGGACTATGATGTTTGCAGATGACATTGAGATCTGTAGTGAGAGTAGGGAATAGGTGGAGGAGACCCTGGAGAGATAGAGATATGTTCTGGAGAGAAGAGGAATGAAGGTCAGCAGGACTAAGACAGAATATATGTGTGTGTGAATGCGAGGGTGGATAGAGGAATAGTGAGGATGCAAGGAGTAGAGGTGGTGAAGGTGGATGAGTTAAATGCTTTGGATCAATAGTTCAGAGTAATGGTGAGTGTGGAAGAGAGGTGAAGAAGAGAGTACTGACAGGATGGATTGGGTAGAGAAGAGTGTCAGGAGTGATTTGTGAAAGACAAGTACCAGTAAGAGTGAAAGGGAAGGTCTATAAGAGAGTAGAGCTTTGTTATATGAGTTGGAGACAGTGGCATTGACAAAAAGGGAGGAGTTAGAGCTGGATGTGGCAGAGTTAAAGATGTTAAGATTTGCACTTTGTGTGACGAGGGTGGACAGGATTAGGAATAAATATATTAGAGGGTCAGCCCAGGTTGGAAGGTTTGGAGACAAAGCCAGAGAGGCAAGATTATGTTGGTTTGGACATGTGCTGAGGAGGGATGCTGAGCATATTGGGAAAAAGACCCTAAGGATGAAGCTACCAGGTAACAGGAAAAGAGGAAGGACTAAGAAAAGGTTTATAGATGTGGTGAGAGTGGATATGCAGGTGGTTGGTGTGACAGAGCAAGATGCAGAGGACAGAAAGAAATGGAAACAGATGATCCGCTGTGGCGACCCCTAATGGGAACAGCTGAAAGAAGATGATGATAATGAATTTGTAGTTTTGAGATAAGAATTTCAGCATTATTGAACTGGGGTGGTTGTTGGGTGTCTATGCTGAAAGATAGGGTAGACTTGCAAAGTATGGCTACCCCACCACCCTTTCTGGTAGTACAATCTAGTCAAAACATATTTTACCCTGGTGGTAGAATCTCATGGTCCTTGGTGGCAGGCTTTAGCCACGTTTATGTTAGGCATAATATATCTGGGGATTGAACAGCTAAAAGGGCAGGCAGGTGCTGAGTTTTGTTATTTATGCTCCTAATGTTTAGATGGCAGGCCAGCAGTGAGTTAGGAGGTCTATTTGTTGGAGCTATGGTGATAGGGGATATAGTAGGGGGATTAGGGTCAACAGGTGGGGATGGACCTGGGTTTGGGTAGATGTCGCCATCCTTTGTGAGGTTGTAGTGTCTCCTGAGTATGAGTTTTAAGATTTTGAATAAAGTTTTGTTATAGTGTCTAGTTTTAGGACTAATGTAACTAGGTCTAGTACGATGGTAGTATTTACGGGTAAAGGAGGTAAGCATGAGGGGAGTGAGTAAGGGTACATTATTATCTGTTGTAGATGGGAATGATGTTTGGAATGTAGGGTAGTGGAAGCCTGTGTGATCCTGATATTCGTAGGCGGTTAGGAGATATGGGATGACTAAAAGGGGTAGAAGTAGAGTTTATAAGACTATTTTGAGGGATAGCATACCTACTGAATGAGACTTGAAACTTAGGCAAAAGGAATAGTAGAGTTCGACTGGTGGTATTAGGTTGAGGGTGGTGTTGTTGAGTGACAAATTGTTACTGATTGGTTTAAAAGATGGGCATGGAACAATATCTCTTCCTGTTTTATCTTTAAAAATTCACTGTATCATTCTAAATTTAAATTCAAGATCATTTCCAATTTTATTAATATGTTTGAATAGTACTTTAGTATTATTTTTTCTATGAATATCCAAGTGGTGCTAGCATATACTTTCTTTAATTTTTCTTTCACTTTGCCAATATAAATTTCATTCAAGTAGCCAAATAAATAATATTCTCATTTGACCATGTAACAAAGCATTTAAAATTAAATCTCTGACCAATAATTGGGTAAATAAAAACATTTCTTATACAGATTACATTGCAGAAATGATAATTATAACATGATAAAGTATCTGTCATATGGAGTTTTCCTTTATTGTGAACATTAACATTTTTATAACAAACATAACTTGGTGTATTATCAAATAATTCCTTCAAATCTGTTACTGATCTTAATATTGACATTTTATTTTTAATTAGATTTCTCACTTGTAAGCTCCTATTATATTTGATTGACAAAGAGCATGTCTCAAAAACTTTGTGTTCTATTATAAAAAGTGGAATATTTGGTGATCTGGAGTTCCCTGGTGTTTTTTCCTTTGTGATTTTTCATATTGGTGAACTCCATCTAGTTGTTATACCCTTTATCTCATTTGCATCTGCCTAGGAAGAACAGCAATGTAGTCTGACTAAAATAACTATTAATATCTCAAAATGGCTTACACACTAAATATTGCTCCTATAAAAATATAACTAAGTGCAGAAATGAATTTTCCTGAGTATCTTCCACAGTCTTTCAAAGATGATCACTACATATGGTGAAGAGTAACACAAAGCCATTAAATATGGTACAACCTTTTTAAGGTATATACTTAGAATGTGCATGCTTTGCAATGTTTCCAGATTAAAAGAAATACTATCTGCAGTGCTATTCAGTAAAAGGTGCATAAAGGTGCATGTTCTATACTGCTAAGTTGCTCTGAAAGTAGACATGAAGGACAGCAGGTGGACACTGGTTTAGCAATGTACAACAAGAAACAGGAGGGGAGGTATGCTAGAGATGAATCACAACTAAGGAAAGGACCATTAGAGAGCATAAATGACTTGATGGTGTATGACATTCTCAGACAGTAGAATATGGGGCTTCTCGAAATGGAGAGTCATAGGCAGGTGTCATAGGATGGCATTATGAAGTCCTTTACCTGATGCTTGATCTCACCTAACATCAGACTTGGTTTAAACTTTCAGGACTACACTCAGTACTGTGTACAATTATATAGACACATCTGAGTAGGGAAAATATCTTAAATCAGAGTATGACTATAATTAAAACAGTTTAAGACTCTCCATTTACGACTAAAGTCTGATGCATCACAGGGAGGCTGAGCATATAGGAAAGGTTTCAGAAGAGTATAGCCAGCTCCCATTCCTTCTGTCTTTATAAACATATAGGTACATTTTCCAGGACTTGTTTATAACACATGTCAATTAGCAGAAAAAAAATTGTTGACCATTGTGACTTGTACTGTAACACCAATTGTTAATTTTCTTTTTACTCTATGAAATGACTGTTTGTTCAACGACAGTTTTCAAAAGGCAAAACACTAGCGCTTTTGCATAATAAAACAGACCTGGAATTATTGTTTTAATTCACAATAATTTTTATTTAAATTTAATATAAATTACAATAATCAAGAAAACAATGAACCAATAACATAACTGTTAAGTATATTTTCAAAAAGGCATAAATAACTATGTGCACTATATACAAATATGTTTGTTTGTTTTTATATGCATGTTGGTGTTAAGTATAATGTTAATAATGAAGAGTAGTGATTAGATGTATGGAACAATTTTTACATTGATAGCATAGGTTGTGACCTGGCATTATTTGGGATGATAAATTAGGAAATACATTTATTAATGGGGTATTATGTCAGAACATGGGGTAAATCAGCAAATTAACAGCTATTTTTATTAAATGAACACATTTATTTGCTTCCTGATAGTATGACAGAAAAAAATGTTTCATTACCTTCAACATATGAAACAAGCTCAAATAATAATTATTTTAGGTGCGTACTTCATTCATTCTCAACACAGGAAATGCAACATCAGAAATGATTTAACATTTGATATCATTTTTTCAGGTTATTGATCATGGAGGAGAACCCATCACTGTGAATGAGTATACTGGAATTGGCCATGTCACAGAATTTAAATATGGTCATAAGCTGAGTTATGTTATCCGTCGGTGGAATGGAGAAAAGCTCTCATATCTGAAGTAAGAACAATTTGTTTAATAATGAAAAACAATGAATGTTTAAAATAGGAAAACAGACAAGCACTTTTAATGTTTTAGGAAATGAAACTAAATAATATTATTTGTCTGTCTTCTTTTTAAGAAACTGGGGAGAAAGTTGGGGCTTTATGCCATCAGGGAAAGCCATTGTTTTTGTAGATAACCACAACACTCAAAGAGGTCATGGTCCTGGTGGTACTTCTGTTCTCACTTTCTGGGATTCAAGGTACGGTTCATGGCATTGTAAGTTTCTAAGTTTTCTTTTATAAAATCATGTTTGTCATATAACTCTTTCTTAAATTATTTGACAGGCTATACAAAATTGCTGTTGGCTTTATGTTGGCCCATCCTTATGGATTTACAAGAGTGATGTCCAGTTACTACTGGCCAAGAAACATTCAAAATGGAAAGGTAAGATTATCATACACATAACTGACCCAATGCTTATTTATTTATTTCTCCTCAGAATGTATCACTTAGCTCATTTTTAGAAGTAGGTGTGTGTAGTTAAACATTTGCAGTCTATCATTGCTCCTAATTTTCTTTTTTGGTCTGATCTGCACTCAGGCTGCCAGTCCCCTCATCTGGTGGGTGAGTTAATTGTTAAAAAAGTCTGGGAGTCAGCAAGGAGAAACAGAGCTCAGTGTCACTAATAATGGTCATGAAGTTCATTTCTTTTGCTGCTTCAAGATGCATCTTAATCCCTTGATGGGGTAGGTAATGCATGATGGATAGGCACACAACAGTCATTGTGAGATAACCACTTCCACCTCCACCAGGAACAACGACAATGTGCACAGACCAAAAATGCACCCTCACCCTACCAAAGGCTAAGCATATTTAATTCTTAAGTAGGATACCTCTTGCATATTTTTTTATTACATGGGACAAATCCTATCCTCAAAAAAGAGTTATGGATTGCATTTGGTGCAGTACATTTACTTCATATTTTTTATTTCAGGAAATAAAGTAATCTGTGATGACTGATCTGTTGGAGATAAATGAGGAAGGCATCAACTACTGCATGAAATATAGAATCAAAGCTTGTGGAAACTCACCTTTGGAAATCCCATAAGAATATTTCTACTGGGCAATAGGGTAAACATTAGTATTGCAATGACACATCATCAGTAGTAGAACTAATGTACCTCACAATTGTCTAAACCCTTCACTATTAGTGGGTGAACAATCCAACACTTAGTGAATTCTGTTTCACAATGATAGAGAAATCCAACATCAAAGCATCAAAAAATGATGTCACGATGAATGCTCGGCCAACACAAGCCAGTTAACCCTGTCGTAACTTTTCTGGCACCTTCTGCGTAAAGCTTTCATTTTCTTTTTCCATACTAAAAATCAAGATCCGGCAAGCTTTTGCCCTTCAGCTCCATCAGAGGTTTCTGTCCTTCTTGAGCTCACCTTATGACACCTACAATACTCTTTCACTGGTGTACCACCCCAGTCAAATTCTCCACCTGACACTGTCCTCAGAGTGGGTCTTTACATTTTTTTAGCAAATTTGGAATCAATAACTAAATGTTGCTCTTAGTGAATAGTTCCCCAACAAGACCATTGAGTACTTTCCAGAAACATCTTTTGATGACAAGGGGCTGCCCATTCTTTGGCTGTAAGACAGCATAACCTCAGACATTAATAGCTAGCATGCTGCCCATTCATGGAGCCCAAGAGTTTTTATTCCTTAGAAAAGACAATTAAGTTTTGTCTCCCAAGTCACCAGCTTTCAACTAGATTTTCCTATGGGACAGTGTGAACCAATGGTATCTCTTGCCTTTGGTCAATAGAGAAGGAAAGTATAAAGTATAAATACAGCATCTGCACGAACACTCAGATTTAAATCTGGTTCCATTCAGTATCACCTGTTTCCACTAGTAATGTGGGCTGCATGTTTCAGCTATTGTCTTATCTTGAATTATTGCAGGGGGCACCAGTAGCATAGCTTGGTTGAGGTGAGGTGGGCAGCTAGCCCTTGATCAAAGTGCTTGAAGGTGCATTTGAACATCTATTACCCTGATCACTCTTTAGTGCAGTACTGGCTTTTAAAACTCGTATTGCATCTGTAGTACTCCATGTGTGGTCTAAACTGTAGCAATGACCAACAAGCAGTTTGTTACAGTTTAAAAGTAAAAAAAAAAAAAAATTAACAAAAACCTGAGCATCATGGTACTCTGTGTAGGCATGGTATAAATGGTAGCCACTGGGTGCTACATTTGTAGCAAGCAGTTTACTACAGTTTAAAAGAAAAAAATATTTTTTTAAACTAAAACTTGAACACCATAGAGATCCATGCAGGTAAAACACAAACTGTAGCAACTGTTTGCTACATTTGTAGCAAGCAGTTTGCTATAGTTTAAAGGAAGAATTTTTTTTTAGTAAACTGTAAGGAAGGAGGGGTGAGGGCAGAGCACAGACATGGCATCTGAGTGTATAGAGCAGGAGGGAAGGACTGAAGGCGTGTCATGTATCTGGCCACCTGGTTTGTATGCTAGTAGCGAGAATATACTTTCTTCTATTTCTATTCTATTTCTATTATATATATATATATATATATATA
>NC_056744.1:1355151530-1355229030 GCF_019279795.1 Protopterus annectens | reverse complement strand
CAAAAAGATCTATGTCCGGGCATCCCCATTTCCTTGTTACCATGCTGAAGACCTGTGGATTTAGTTTCCATTCGTGCGGATCCATGAGATTTCTGCTTAGTTCGTCTGCCAGTGTATTTTTCTTTCCTGGCAGGAATTATGCCTGCAGATGTACTTGACAGGTCAGTGCTGTGCTCCACAGAGTCATGGCTTGCCTGCAGAGGGGGTAGGAATGCGTGCCCCCTTGCTTGTTTATGTACCATATAACTGTGGTGTTGTCCGTCTTTAGTAATAGTTGTTCTGGATGTAGTAGATCCTTGAAGGCTGTCAGGGCATTCTGTACAGCTAGCATCTCTTTTTGATTGATGTGAAGATGTATTTGTTCCTTGGGCCATCTGCCCTGAATACATTTTCCTGCCATATGTGCCCCCCAGGCATAATCCAATGCATCCGTTGTTATTGTCTGCCTGGCAGTGGGTAAGGTGAAGGGCTGTCCCTTGTTGTGGTGATAGGCCCTGGGCCACCATCAAAACTCCTGTTGTAGACAGGGAATTATAGTCATTATTGTTTCCAAGCTGTGGCAATGCTGAGTCCAAACACTTTTTAGATACCATTGTAGTTTCCTCATATGCAGTCTTGCATATGGAATGAGTAGAATGCAGGAAGCCATGAAGCCCAGGGCCTGCAGAATTTTTCTTGCAGGGAGCTGGGTCTTTGTTGCCATCATTTGAAAGTAATGAGTCAGTTGCCTTTGTTTGTCTGGCATGAGATAAGCCATCTGGGCAGTTGTATTTAAGCTTGCACCCAGGAATATTATCTCTTGAAAGGTCACTAGTTTTTATTTCTTTTAGTTTACTGTGTACCCTAGGCAAATTAATAATCTTTTTACAAATGCCAGATGCTTTAGTAGAATGTCCTTGCTCTCTGCTTGAATAAGGCAGTCGTCCAAGTAGGGATATATCTGAATTCCTCTTTGTCTGCAAAATGCAATTACTGGTGCCAGGCATTTTGTGAAGACCCTGGGCGCAGTACATAAGCCAAAGGGCAGTGCAGAGAATTGGTAATGCATTGAGCCAGCTATGAATCTCAGGTATCTTCTGCAAGATTGTCTGACTGGGACATGCAGGTATGCCTCTTTGAGGTCCAAAGTAACTAGCCAAGCCTTCTTGCCCAGCATGGGTAGAAGTTGCTGCAGTGTTAACATTTTGAATTTTGGAACATCCAGGAAAGTATTTAGGCTTGACAAGTCCAGTATTGGTCTCCAGGCTTTGTCCTTTCTGGGAACCAGTAAGAGTCTTGAGTAGAATCCTTGTCCCTGTTTTCACTGTGGTACTCTTTGGATAGCTCCCATGTCCATGAGAGCAGAAATTTCCTTTTGTGCCTCTGCCCATTGGTTTTGTGGCAGGTCCGGCATACCTTTTGATTTTGGAAGAGTGTGAAAGTGGAACCTGTAACCCTGAGAAACTATATTCAGTACCCATTTGTCATGGGTGATTATGTGCCAATTATGTGAAAAAAGTGCTAGCTTTCCCCCTAGGGGTGCTGCCAAAAGGTAAGTGCTTGGCTTTTGTAGAGGAAAGTCATTGGGACTATTTCCTATAAGGTTGTGATTTGTCTTCTCCTCCTTTGGGGGCAGAAGCACCCCATTGTTTAGGTCTGTAGGAGCATTGTGGCTGAGATCTGCCTCTTGGGCATCTCTATCTGCCTCTTTGTGGCCTGCCTGACACCTGAAAGGACCAATTTTTTTGAAGGCCAGTTTCTACTAAACCTAGGTGGTCGAACCTGTAAGAAATCATTTACTGTCTGCATAGATTTTGCTTTATCCTCCATTTTCTTTAACACCTCTTCTGCCTTAGCACCAAACAAAATATTATGCTGTAGTGGAGCATCCAATAGTTTCACTTTAACATGTTCAGTTAAACTTTGTTCTTTCAACCAAGCATGCCTTCGAATGACAGAGCCTGTAACTGCGGCTCTGCAAGAAGCCTCTAATGAATCAAAACCTCATTGCAGAGTATGCTTTCCCACTTGTTCAGCTGCATGCAATAATTCCTGCATTTCCTTATTGTCAGGACTTTCTGTATTTGTAACCATTTTCTGTTTTAACAAAGACATGAGGTACTGTTGATATTTAAGCATGTGAAACTGGTAGTTTAAAGCCCTTACAGCTAAAGCAGCAGAAGTGTAAACTTTTTTCCCCCATCTATCCAGAGCTCTAGAATCCCTATCAGAGGGAAAAGGTTTTTTTTGCAGTGGAAGCCTTAACCCCTTTGGGACCCTGAGAAATTGTTTCAGGGTCAGCAGCAGGGTTTTTATAAAGACATTTATGAGAGTCAGGGACCCTGTAATACCTGTCTGGCTTGACTGGTGCAGGGGGTAAAGAATCAGGAGACAGACTGGATTCAGAGAAAACATCAACAACTATATCAAGCACAGGGGGGATTAGCCAGGGGCCTGTGCTGAGGCAGTAAAAGAAAGTCTCTGAGCCTTTTCTTGGTTCTGAATAATCCTGGCTCTCCCAGTGGAAATGTTCCCTCATGGTGTGCAGAGTTTCCCAAAAGAGTAATCCTCAGGTGGAGAGGCTGAAGGTATAGATTCTTCAGCATCAGAGTCCTCATAGGGAAGAAGAGAACAGCCCTGATCTGAAGAGGAATCAGAGGAAGAGAACAGCCCTGATCTGAAGAGGAATCAGAGGAAGAGAACAGCCCTGATATGAAGAGGAATCAGAGGAAGAGAACAGCCCTGATCTGAAGAGGAATCAGAGGAAGAGAACAGCCCCGATCTGAAGAGGAAGAGAACAGCCCTGATCTGAAGAGGAATCAGAGGAAATAGAAACCTGGTCAGAGGAGTCATAGTCAGTGTCTTGCCTAGGCCTTTCATCAGGAGGGGGATGGGAACCCCTGATCAAAGTAATTAAGTCTTCAGCCATTTTAAGCATCTGTTTCTTTGGCATGGTTGACTGCCCAGGAGAATGCTGCACTTGTTTCTTTGTCTTTAATGGTGTTTTTGACTGTACTTTGGCTGCTGCAGAGGATTTAATAGTAAGCTGTGAAGGTCTGAAAACACCCTCAGAAGCCGATGCCTGCTCAGCAGCTCTGGACCCATGTGAGGGAATATTTTCCGTAGGCCCAATACCTTGAGTATCCAGAGGCCTAGTTGTCTCCACGTGGGAGTCGGATACGGCCTGTGGCTCTGAGGTAGCAGGTGTCATGGGCTGTGAAAGCGCCTCACTGAGAACCGACGAACCGGTGACTGGCCTAGAAGAGGCTTCGTCATCGTTTTTTGACCTTGGATGCCTGTCCTTTTCCTTGTCTTTGCGTTTTTTATGAATTCCAGTCATTGGTTGCTCTGACGGCATTATATAGTTAAACCTTCGGCCAAAGTAATGAAATGCAAAATCAAACCGACGTTTAATAGTGCATTTGTTGAATGTAGCACAAAACCGACAGTTAGTAACGTCGTGGTCAGGGCCTAGGCAAGGAATACAGTAAGAGTGTAAGTCCTTATGAGGTATTTTCTTCCCACAAGAAATACAATTGTTAACTTTTACTGACATTGGTCTGGAGCAAGAAAAAGTTTCCCCAACAGGGTACTTAGTTTTATTGAAGACTTCGGTTCTGAAACTCTATTTCGAAAATCTCAGGTGTCGGCTGACTGGCACTTGCGAACTGCTTCTGCTTCGGGCACCGTGCAGCAAGAAAGACTGACGAAAATGGCATTGGTTGCATCTTTTATACCCCTGACGCACTGACGTCAGGGAAGAGGCGATAGCAACCAACGCCGGACCTAGACTTTGGAACTTGGGCCGACTGCGGGTCACCTGCCAGCAGGATAACCCAAGTGTAATGACTGCAACAGTGAAACACGATGAACATATATATATATATATATATATATATATATATATATATATATATATATGGGTCTACTTCTCTTGTTCAAAATTACACTTCTTCGAACAAGAGAAGATCAACACCCACTTTAGCGAAAGTGCACTTAACTGAAAGGG
Source organism: Protopterus annectens (assembly GCF_019279795.1). Lineage (NCBI taxonomy): Eukaryota > Metazoa > Chordata > Ceratodontiformes > Protopteridae > Protopterus > Protopterus annectens. The sequence continues at coordinate 1,355,225,042 of NC_056744.1, read as the reverse complement.
CACTTTCGTGAAACTCACTTTACAGAGCCACAGTACAGTGGGGACAAGGAATCTCGGAGTTAGTATATATAAGTAGCGGAAGTGTAGGGGCAAAGCCTCTGACAAGGGTGGTGCAGGGGGGGGCTTTTCCCCCTGTTAAAATATGTTTTTGTCAGACCAGACCCTAGCTATTTATATATACTAAGTGTGAGAATGCAGTCCAAGATGGGTAAAGTGAGTTTCACGAAATTGCACTTTTGGTTAAGTGCACTTTTGCTAAAGTGGGTGTCGATCTTCTCTTGTTCAAAGAAGTGTAATTCTGAACAAGAAAAGTATACCCATATACTCGTCTTATACACCCCCCACAACCCTGCTATATATATATATATATATATATATATATATATATATATATATATATATATATATATATATATACTATCTCCGAGGTCACACTAAACAGAAAAAGACAGTAAACTCACCACTACTCACTCCACAGTCCATATTATATATATTTTAATGCTGTTTAATTAGTGTATATATATATATATATATATATATATATATATATATATATATATATATTTTTTTTTAATTTTATTTTATTTTATTTTACATTTGTTGACCGAGCTAGTCCAACTGGATACATGTCCATTTTCAGTAGAGGCCCGGGGAGATAAGCTCCACATTAAGCTAATAATACAGGACAGCAAAAACTCAAAAAATATTTAAATACATTATACATGAAGATTTTCAACAACGAACTTAATTTTCAAGAAAAGTGAGTACAGAGTTTAACACAGCAATACAGTACTATTTACATGGTAAAGGGTATGACATTAGTGAGTACAGAGTTTAATACAGCAGTACAGTACTATTTACATGGTAAAGGGAGTGACATTCAACATAAAGTATGTTAGGAACGAAGGTACAGATTGAAATTAAGTATTCAGATTGTTTTAAAATATACCTCTAAAACACAAGAGAGTATGTATATATACACTTAAAAAAATGTTACACTCATAGTAAAAAGATAGTTGGTCAATATACAGGTGGAAGACTTTTACTCACAGCAGAATGAATGTACAAAAAACAAACTCAGTGATATTTCCCCGGGAGTAGGACAGTAAAAAAGGGGTAAGGGAAGGATTACTAATCCCACACTATGGGTTTTGGGTGTGAGGTATACAGTAATGCTGTAGTGGGGAATGTTAGTCAGGGTTAGTACTTTGGCATAGCCATTGTGTTTTTAGGAGGATTTTTAGTTGCTTTTTGAAGAGTGGTAATGATCACAGAAATGCAAGTTTGCTGGGAAGCCTGTTCCAAATCTTCCCCACAGAATCTGAGAAAAGAGAATCACCTGCTTTGTTGTGGGATTTCTGGATGGTGACCAGTAGTTTATTTGCTGAGCAAAGAGTAGTAAGGGGGAGATGAGGCTGCTGAAAATAGGAGTATTACTAGGATGGTACAGAATCTTATGCGTGATGGTGAATTGTTGAAATTCTAGCTGGTTTTGCAGTTCTAGCCATCCTAGATGTTTGAGATTTAGACAATGGTGAGTTCTAAATGGGCAGCCAGTAGCAAATCTGGCAATATTGTTATAAGAAGTGGTTAGCTTATTAAGGTTGCTTTGGGAAAGATTAATATAAATGGGGGAGGCATAGAGGAGAATAGAGATTAGATGGGTATGGGCAATGATAGTTTTGGCTTCAGGGGTGAGGAAAGGTTTTATCCTATATAAGGAACCAGGTTTTCTGTTTACTGCTTTAATAGTAGAGTTGATATATGAGTCAAAGTTAAGGATGTGGTCAATTGTTAGACCTAAGAGTTTGGTAGTCAGGTCAGGAGCTATGATCGTACCATTGTTGGATGTAATAGTGAAATTTATTGGGGAGGATTTAAGAGTTGGGGTAAATAGCAATAGTTTTGTTTTTTTGCATTTTGGAGGAGGCAAAATTATTGGAACCAGTTTTCGACTAGGTTAAATACTGTTTGGGTGATGGATTGGAGTTCAGATACAGAGGAGGATTTACAAATCAATGTGAAGTCATCAGCATATTGTATGCAGGTAGCTAGAGGTAGATTTATACTAAGGTCATTTATGAATATGGGGAAGAGTAGACATCCCAGGATAGAGCCTTGAGGGACACCAAGGGTAATAGGGAGATGTTTGGATAGGTTATTGTCCCAAAGGACAGCCTGCTGTCTATTATGTAAGTAGGACTTGAACCATTGTAATGCCTGTGAGTCAAGTGAGAATGATTTGAGTAAGTTAAGAAGTATTTGATGGTTAACCATATCAGAAGCTTTAGATAGGTCTATGAAGAGTGCAGAGGAGAGCATTTTATTATTACAATGTTTATTAATGCAGTCAATAAAGGATAGGAGAGCAGTGGTGGTACTATGGAAAGGTCTAAAACCATGCTGACAGTCAGCTATAATGCTGATAGGAAAAGGAATGCATAAAAATATGCCTTTGCAATTATTAATCCAGCTTACTTTACAAGGTTTGAATTTGTCATCAGTTTATTTCAATTAAAGCTAATATGTTTTGTTAACATGGTGTTGTATTGGTTTTGGTGCTGTTTTTACCATTGTTGAAAAAAAGGTTGCTCAATTTAAAACTGTTTTTGAATTCTATTAATTAAATGTATCTGGCTAAGAGTATCTTACAATCCATTTGTATATAACCTGTTCAAAAAATACATTGTTGAACAGTGATATTTTTAGCTCTCGGTTTATCTCTAGTGATGAAAAAGCTGTGTTTTATTATAGACTTATTATTAGTTGAAATTCATTCCATATCAAAACAATTTTAAATCATAATAGTTAATCACAATATTTTGATGTGTTCTCATATTTTAACTTATGCATGTGAAATTTCACTCATTAAATGGTCTCTTTTCTTTTATGTTTTACAAAGTGAAAAAATAATTACACATTTTTAATAACTAGGATACAAATGACTGGGTTGGACCGCCAGCTGAAGCTAATGGATCAACCAAACCTGTTATAATTAATGCAGATTCAACATGTGGTAATGGGTGGATCTGTGAGCACAGGTGGTGCCAAATAAGGTAAAAATGTATCCTTTCAACACATTTAGCTTTAATGTATTGTACAGACATAAGTCTTAGGTGAAATAATGGGTCTGGATATTTTCAGGAACATGGTGAAATTCCGCAATGTAGTTGATGATCAAGCCTTCGCAAACTGGTGGGACAATGGAAGCAACCAAATTGCTTTTGGACGAGGAAGCAAAGGATTCATTGTTATCAATCTAGATGACTGGTGAGTGTAGTACTTTTATGTATGAATGGTAAAAATAAAATCAGTCTATCTCCTGTCTGTACATCAGTTTTCTACTTCATTTGATCTTATTTTTTCTATGCATTATTCTTTATCACTTCCTTAATAATAATTACATGAACTGTGATTTTTCACAGATGCTTATGACTCTGCCATCACTAGTAGAAAACATAGTAGAGATCTGTGAATAACCAACATTTAAACTCTAGTAAACATGCTGAATGTTTTTATCCTGATAAAGTCACATGAAACTTGTTAGTAATGCACAGGTGCATGTGTTAGCAATTACCTCACAGAAATAAATTCATATATTTTCAGGACATTATACTCAGTCCACGTGTTTTCCAAGAAAAGGAAATAGAGGGTGAGAATACAAGATATGGCATCAAAAGTCATTCATATGCCTTTAGATAAAAGACATTTCACACTATCAACTATTCTTACATTCCTCTGCTAATGTCTACGTACCTCTTTGTATAATGATATGCTGATATCCCTGTGGCATAAGACATCTCAGTCTTTATGGCTTCATCTTATCCATAAAGTTCTAATAAGCATAATTCCATTTTTCATCCACATTTTGCATTGTAAACTGCTTCTCAAACTAAATGCTGTAGCATATTCTCGTGTGTGTGTGTGTGTGTGTGTGTGTGTGTGTGTGTGTGTGTGTGTGTGTGTGTGTGTGTGTATGCATTATAGCATATCATTGTATCTGCAAATATGTTTTGTTTATTTCTTACGTGATTCTTTTCAACTGGGCTGTGCCTACAAATGGTCTATTGAGTTCAGTGCACTACCCCAGTAAATAAAATATAAATAAATAAGATTCTGAAAGTTATTCATTTCCTGTTTAATTTTGATTTTAAAAGAAAGCTTCGTGAATGCTCATTTGCTTAAATCTACTGGAATTTGTTATCCTTTTATAGTAATATCTGTGTATATATCTATCTATGCATAAATCTGCCTGAGTGTATTATGAATAGCTATACAAGTAGACTTCAAGTGAATGATAAAATAGTGTTGAAAGACCATTGACTACACAAACTATCAAATAATACAGTTCCCCCAAAATATACCAAACATAATAGGAAACAAGTGGAATTCTTTTGCAATCTGTAAAAAAATAAAGAAAGCAAGAGTTCATAGGCTCATAGGTAAGTACTAGGCTACCTGCCCTTGCAAGCCATTTATAAGCCAACCCAGTTTCCCTTTTGGTGCTCGAATTAACCTGACCCATTTGCTGTTAGATGGCCTTACCCATCCTTTGGTCAATAATTGTATATTACCCCTAGTGAGAATATCTGTGATCATACCTTAGAGAATTTGAGAGGACACATGCATGAGCTAAAGCATTTAGGACCTACATTAATACATTACAGTACATTAATAGTACATGAGGCAGTCTTGCAAAAAATGTTCTGTTTCCCATCCATAGGTCCAAGTTGCACTTGAATATGGATAAGGACGAGTTTTGTTTTACATGGATGGGCAGTCTGTTCCAGAGCAGCAGTATCTTCTGTCAGATAAATCTGTCACTTCAAACCATTCTGTTGATATTGCAGCAGATGTTTTGCTTACTAGACCAAGTATTTCTGATGTCATTTGACTTGCACGTGTGCAGTAAATCCATTAATATTGGGACAGAGGATGTCTTATGCCATACACAGGTCACTACTTAGCAGCTGTTTGAATACTGAGTATAGTGGCAGGGCTTTGAGTCATTCCATAGAGGAAGTATTATTTAGAACTTGTATCATTTTAGTAAGGTATCTCTGTGGCAGTTCCATTTGTTGCATGGTAGTTCACATAATAGTTGATTGATGGTAGTCACACATAATGTCTTGTATGGAACAGGCCTTAAGCAGTTTGTCTTTCGACTCACCAAGGAGGGCACAGTCATGGATATAATTCTCTCATATGCAGATATAAGGAGGATTTCTGCTGAAGGAGCTGGTCAATTACAGATAGAATTATTCCCCATTTCTTGCAACAGTCAGAAGCTGATTCCTCATTCATTACACTTTTGTAACAGCTTACAGTGCTGTGAGCTGTGCAGTATGTTTACATACAATTCTTTATTTATAATGAAGCATATATTATTATGTAAACATTTATAATGTATGCATTTTTATAAATGTTCTTTAATGCTTTACTTATTTTCTGTCACACCTTGGCTATGTATTGTACCTTTGTACATGAAATCTTTGAAACATCCTTAATGGCGATATTTTTCCTTTGCATTACTAAGTGCATACCTTACTTGTTATTTTCTCATCCATTGAGGTCAGAGTCATGACTGAAAAGGGTCCCTGAACCAGTTGACTTACCTAGTTAACAAAGCATAAATAAATAAATAAATAAATAAACCCAAGAAAAAAAGAAACACACACACACACACACATACACATATGCATGCCCAAGTACACAAACACTTAATTTTAAAACATTACTTTGTAATTAAAGTTTTTGCATTCCTGCCCACTTCCTACCTCCCTAAATTTGACAAAATAAATTCCAACCATGCCTCCCTTTGAGATGGCCTGTACGTGACCAGCCATTATCCCAAACATGGTTTTAAATGAGTACAAAGTATGATCAATGATACTATACCTATTTAATATAGATACTGACTTTTTATTTGCGTTTTGCTGACTGGGTTAATATAGATATAGACTTTTTTATTTTTTTTTAAGCTTTCCTGACTGGGTTAGTCTCATTAGGCCAGTAGTCATTTTTCAGATGAAACCTCAGGTGGTCTTCACAATAACTAGAGAAGGTTGGTCAGGGTGCTTAGGAATTTCCCATTCTCCTTTTGTCCTACTCTTATTAAATGAGCAGAAATGAGACATGCATGCAAGCTCCCATTTCTAGCACAGAGGGAGTTGGGAGCAGTTAACGTGATGGAGGACACCAGGAAGAGTAATGGCTGTCAGGAAAAGTGGTTACAGCATGTTGAGGCAGTTCAGCATAATTTGGATGAAGTGATGATGGTTTTTGGAAATAAAAGTACTCCTGTGGGCAATCCAGAATCATTGGATTTTACAAATGGGCAGCATTTAGCTGCTCTCAAAAATAAATCAGAAAAGCAGGAAGTTATTATAACTTAATTTCTGCAGTGAGGTTTAGAAGATGAAGTACTAGTTATGATGATAAACTAGGAGGAACCAAATGAAGACTCAGTGTTATTGTGAGCAGTGATGAAAAAAAAGATGTTTGATCTAGAAGGAGACAATTCCAATAATGAAGGTGAGCTGGTAATAGATAAAGAGCAATATATTTAAAAGGTTAATGCTGAAGTGACTGGGGGAGGATAGCACAGACCAGAAATTTGAAGAAAAAAATGCAGAACAAAAGACCTTCAGTAAGAATAAGTTAAGACCAAGGTAATGCTATAGGCAAATGCTATATGTGGAACAAATTAGTCATTAGTTATTAGTCATTCCTTTTGGATATTCTGTTGTAGATATAATGTCATGTATCCATTTAAGCAAATAATCCTTTTGTGCCATTATATTTGAAACAAATGTGTTATTTGAGATGTAGAAAATGTAAAAGTAAGGTGAATTATTATTTTGGAATGGTGTTTTACTTTAAAGGTTGATATAATATGTTTACAACATATATTTGTAGTTGAAAAGGTAGATAATCAGATGGTGAAATAAGAGTATAGAAGATGAGTCATGAAAAATGTTCCGGTTAAGTGTCTTTGCTAAACAAAGGAATTAAAGTATTATAAGTATATATTATAAAAGCAGATAGAACTAGTTTGTAGATGTTAGAAGGGAAAATGACCCCCAGGATTCAATAAAATTCATGTAGGGTCTGTGTAGAGCCTACACGGAATGTACCCATGTACATGGCCACTGTTCTCCTTCGGCAGTGTGCCATTCTTATTAATTATGGTGCACTGCTAAGGGAGAGCATAGTAGCAGGAATATTGAATCAATGTAGGCAGAAGTGTAGAGACTATCTCATGGTTGAGGAACGTCCAGGGAGGGCCTGGACAGATTATATACAGGGTGAGATTCCCTCTAATGTACCTTGTTACTGTTGAAATGTGCTGTGAACTAATATGTTGTGTTTTAATTTTCTATTTTTTTTATTTTTTAATGTCCATTTGCGCTGCACGGAGCTCAGTAGTGCCGAGTTGTGCTTAGATATACACAGCTGACACCTGGCAGACATCTAAAAATAGAAACTGGATGTAATTAATTGCTATTATTTTTTTTGTCCTTTTGTGTGGTGCGGAGCTCAGCAGAGCTGAGCCATGTATACACATACACTATTGACTCCTGCCAGATATCTAAAAATAGAAACTAGATATTATTAATTATTTATTTCTGGTTATGTTTAAGCCCATTTGCATGCCGTGGGGCAGTGCTTAGCAATGTTAACAGGTAGCTTAGTAGTATATGTGAAGGTATATTAGCTTACATAATATCCAAGTAGCTAAATGGGTAGAGTCACAGCCTAAAGCTTAGTAGGTCCTGGGTTTGAGTACCTAGCACTCATATGATTTTTTAATGTAATTTAACTTTTTAGTTTAAAAACAAAATTATTACATTTTCAAGAGCTGTGCAGTGCTAAGCACTGCTTAAACATGGTTAGTGGCTACTACTCTTTGTGCATTGCTAAGTTTCGTTAAACACAGTTGTGTGAGTTTGCACTGTTCTCAGCTCAGCTAAACAGATTTGCGTGTTGCTAAGCAATGGAGTGCTTTTTTGAATGTTGCAGTATGACATGTAAGGGTGGGAAAACTACCTATATTAAGCCCAAAAGGCAGGAATTCTGTACCATTTGTTGGAGTCTGTCTAACTGTTGGAATGAAAGGAAGAGCCAGCAAAAAACAAACCCCTTAAAAATAATTTATTAATGATAATAAGGACAGCAAAAAAGTGCACACACTGAAGAAGGCTGTGTCTGTGTATACCAGCCGAAACCGGTCTGTGCACTTTTTTGCTGTCCTTATTATCATTAATAAATTATTTTTAAGGGGTTTGTTTTTTGCTGGCTCTTCCTTTCATTCCTTGTATCATGCTTTTTTTGAGCCGTGCAATTGCTTACGTGCAAACAACTTTTTGATTTATAACTGTTGGAATGCCAGGAAGTGTTCGAGAGGGTGAGCACTTTCGGGCACAGAGAAGGGGTGTGCTGGAGCCAGGGAGTTTGTTGGGGTCCTGGTATGCAATTACAAACCTAGGCTGCTGCAGGGCAGTTACCTTAAGCTCAGAATGTAAGACTGAGGCCTGGGATTGGTTGGCCAGGGAACTTACCAGTGGTACTGGTATCCCCTGCACTGGTGAGCAGTGTTGTCACCACTATGATGACTTGAAGTGTAGAAAGAGGGTAACTTTGGACACCTCAGTCCAAGAGCCCAGTGCTGGACATGCTCAGACATATGTAAGCATTCCTGCCACTACTTCACTAAAATACAAGTTGAATCTATGCAAAACTGGTATGCATAATGGTGTGCTTCTCTTGCAACAGCTACAGCTGAGAGGGCTCAAAACATGCAGTTCCATGCCAGGCACCTGGCCAGAATGCACCATGAGTGTGGTAAGTACGGATACATTATGATAACTGTAGTGTAATAAAGAATAAATTGTAGTGCAATAAATAAATAATAAAAACTGCAGTGAAATAACCAATAAATAATATTAGTAACAGTAAGCAATAAGGTATAAAGCAGGATTGTGGTGTCATAACATAATTCCATTAGAGCTGCATGCATTGCATATCTATTGTAATGTTGCTGCAGTCAACTGTAAAACTGCAATAACTGTGGAATGCAAAAGTAATTGCTTGAAACATGTACTGCACAACCCACAGTATGACCCAAGGCTGTCATCAGGCCACTTTCAGTCACAATAATGCTCTCTTTTCCTCCTACTCCAAGAACAAAAAGTATATGGATGAGGTAGCCTACTTTATGGGCAGATATCATGTGTATACTTTACAGATACTTAGCAGCAATACCAATAAAGTGTAAAGCAGGAGTGTGTTTTCATAACAAAATGTGTCTCAAAACTTGCAGTAGGGCTGTATTCATTGCATGTCTGTTCTAAGTTGCTGCAGTCAATTATTGCATTATTTGCAGATGTCTCCTGCATTCACAACTTTTGAGTTCTGCTCCCTTGCCTGCCAACCAAGACATGATGGCTGTCTAGTCTACTTAATGTATACAAAAATACCTCTCAACTGTCATGATTTTTCATAATGAAATTACCACTGCCCAATCTGTCTGGCCTATGATTAGCAGATAAATGATTACCTGCACTGCAATGTATTGTCAAATCCATTTATAGAGCACCTTGGTAGTCATGTGCATGCACACTATGTTCCATGTAGTTGTGCACCTGCATTTGTTAATGCTCAGCCCATACTGTCCCATGCTAACAGCTTGAGATGTATGTATGTGCTACATTATCTATAGATGAATTGTAGCCACTGTACTCACAACTAGCACGACATACCTGTAGAACTATGAATTAGCAGTCTTTTTAGGGATATCATGTCACAAAGACATGCATCTAGAGTGTTTCTCCCCACTGAAAATTGGCTTTGTTCCAAGTCAGACTTTCTCGGTAAACAAATGTTAAAATAAATAAATAAATCATCTGTGACATCACTTTTGGTATGTTTTTCTCTCTCCCCACTCCTTATCTTCTTTAATTTGTTATTGTTATTTATTATTATGATTTAATATTAATATATTTTTTAACTAACTGTTTTGTTGGATTTATGAGTTATTTCATACTGGCTTGCTGTTAACATACTTAGTGTTATGTTATCTAATATTGTGTTCCACATAATATACTTCAGTATGTATTTGGATTAATCAATATTATGTTCCATTATGTCAATACTAACATTGGTTTGGTTATTACTAACCTTAACTTAATTGTTATAACTAATTACCTACAGCACATCAAGGCAGGCCACTTCTCACTGATCCACCTACCTTGCCTCCTCTGGCTGTGGCAATGAGCCACAGTATGTCTTGGACCCAGACTGGTGGTGTCCCCTCTGCTGCCTCTGCCCTACCTGTGGCATTGGGGTGTTTAACCCCACATGACTGGGCCAGGCCCCACTCTGGAGAGTGGTGATGGAAGGGGAGTTGTCACCCATTATGAACTGATGGTTTTGGTGCACAGGATTGTGTGTTTAGATGACGCTTGCATAGGATGGTGAACATGCTGGCCACCCTGGTGGGGCAAGCTCACCTTGGAGTCAAACCTCCACTGCAGCCATCCCTGGGTAGTGACGGAACAGTGCTGACAGTCCCATGTATGGGGACATGAGTCATGCTGCTACCTTGTGGAGGCACACGGGACTGCAATTCTACAACACACACCCAAGGTGTTCAGCCCCCCTCTTGTGTCACACACCATCCCTGTCTGCTGTCTTTCTTGTCTGTCTGCAAAAGCTTTGTCACCTACCCAACTTAGCTCCCCGACATGTACCTATGTCCCTTCCCCAACATTCCACTCACACCTTAAAAAAAATGGGCACCTGTCCCAAAACAAATACCGTCCTATACATATCTCTCCATTTCACACATGTGTCCACTGGACACACATAATTTAATGCATTTGGCTTGACAACGTAGTTATGCTGTCCTCACCCCTCAAATTCTGTCAAAGTGCACAGTATTTGCTGTACAAGAAATGAATAGCTATGGTCCTTTCCTACACCCTTCCTGCCCATACCTATCTGCTTTTCATTATGTTTAACCCCCTGCTTGCACCCTATTTCACAACTTTCCTATCTCCCCATTTTTCTTTTCTTTAATGATTTTTTTGCACAATGCTGCATGATGTGGCACATCATGCAGCATCACTAAGCTCAGCTAAACTGAGCTATATTGATATATGTGTTTTAAATGATAATAAACATGTACAAAATGAACCTGTCCCCTATTTCGAACCAAAGACCATCGCACCAGCAGACCACTAATGTGCCATGCCACACAGCTGTTAAACAGGTGCTTTAAGCAAAATATAATAACTGCAAGTTACAGTCATTAAGCGAGTTTAAGCAGAGTTGCGCATTCTGCTGCATCGTGCAAACTTGCTGAAAGAGTAATGGAAAAAAATGGGAGTGTAACTTGGAGTCTGGTGCAAGAGTACACCAGTAGAAAACCAGACACGGAATAATTGATGTAAGTAAGCTCTGTAATAGCAGGTAAATGTGCACATTTATCAGCAACATATAGCAATACAACTGCTAAAACATTGATGACAACATACATGTTCAACTGGGACTCTGGTGGAGAAATACATCCATATAAAGACATTCACATAATGATGGAAGTAAAAAAAGTATGGTGCAGCTTGTATGTGTGCACTTATATCTTGACAAATATACCTATTGTAACAGTGACTCAGTAGACCAGTCTTTTAAATGCTGTGCAGTTAGTAACTTTTGCCACACACAGTCCTGGGTTCAAATCCAGTAGTGTGCAGCATTTAAATGAAATTATTGTGAAGCTAGCAATTAATGACTGAGTTGTGCACTCTTTTTCCACACAATGCATTCCAAATCAAATGTCTACTTTTCACTGATGTAAGTCACAGGCCTGCAGATAAGAACACACGTCACATATCCCTATAGCAACACTATAAGTGAATAAAGTGTCAGGTCATGCATTGATATGCATTCATAGAGTATTTTAACTCAGGTAATCCAAAAAAGGGCCACTGATATCAGAGTGCAGCACACAATCCTTTCATAATCACATTAAAGGTTAGTACAACTGCACAATTAACATACACATATGAAGCTCCTGCTAGTAACAAGGACTGCCAGAATAAGTATCAGACTATAACACATGGCCTGACAGTTGCCCATATGGTTGGCTTAATGTTATATTTATCCCCCATGTTGTTCAAGGTCACAACAAACATGTTGCCTAGTACTCTGTTAGTGATACCATTGCCTAACATACGTACATTAAACAAATGCCTTAATTTGACTGAAAGGGGTACTCTCACTCTGGCTCTGCCTCTACAATAAGGCTGACACAGCTCTCACAGTTACTCTTACAGCTTGTTGTCCTCCAAGTTTTCCCACTCTCTGCCTATGCCTATTGCATGCAGCAGCAGCTGCAGCCTGTAGCACACACATCTCTATGTAAAAGTAGCTGCTACAGACATACATTCTCTGATGACATAGTCTCTTGACTCCAGTAATGTCCAGCACAACATATCAGAAAGGGCTTCTAATCTACATGAAGGCCTTACATCTTGTCCAGTGGTTGTATGTCATTGGCTGATGATACTGCAAATCAGCTATGTTGGTTGCAATTACCATTTCAGAACTGCAGATTGGTTAAGAGCCAATCACCTGGTAATGAGAACCATGTTAAAAAGGCAAACAGCTGGCTAGGAGAACCAGTCTGTATGAGACTTTCTTCACACAGTAAACACATTGCCAAAAACATTATATATCTGCATATATCAACAGAGGAGTATTGTATTCCATCAGGTATGTAATATTTTTGTTTACAACATGATGCATATGTGTGAATATACTTAGGGGGAATGAGGATTACAGCACTAAGCCTTTCTTAGAACTGTGGTAATGACGTCATTGATCTCCAGATTTGTTTCACCTACATAGGATATACAATACATCAAGGGTGGAATGTTTTTTGTCAATCTGGTACATTGGTCTTGTGGGACTGCCCCTTTATAGTAGTTGTAATAGAGCATTGCTGTTTATTTGGCACTGTTGTTTTGACATATTATCGGGGGGGTTGCCCCTAGGGGACACACTACAATGGACTCCATTGTTTGGTGTATGATTATACAGCAGTATCCGCCATGGCACACACAGTAATACCTGACTGTCTCTAGTATCTTAGTTGTATCCACACGTTTAGTATGTTTGCACACTGTGGAATATGACATGTGTGATCAAGTAGTTGATACTGCCAGCCATTATGTTCTTATTGTATCTCTATATTATGTACTTCCATGTATGTGATCCTGACATGTGTTCCCATTTTGTTGTCTTTCAGGAAACATGGATCCCTTTCATGGATACAGAAAATGATATAATACTGGAAGGCCTCTGTCAACACCATGAACTCCTACTGTCCAGGGGGAGGCAAAACAGGGAACAGCGGGCTGACCTTGTCTGTGACATGAATGCCATAGGTCATCAGAGCAGGACATATAAGCAGATTTGACACCATGCAACAGACATGATTAATGCTGCATGCAGAAGAGCAGCAGATATAGCCAGGGATCATGGTGTCACAGGTGGAGGGTCTGCAGCAGAACAACCACTCACAGCCGCTGAGGAATTCCTGGAGAAACTAGGAATACATGACAGCTCACAGGCATCCATCACACCGTACAATGCGGATGTGGGTGCCACAATTGCCATGGCAGAGGAGCATGCAGGTAAGCTTAGTTTGATCTGCACTGGAATACTGTAGCATTTAGTGCATTATGGTGTACATACTGTTACGCTGATGTCAGGTCTTTGTTCTTTGGAGGAGAAGGGTTTAACTGCAGTTTGAATCTCATGCTCAGATTTTTGACAAACATAATTAACACAGCAGCTACTGCAAATGTGAAATATATGGACATTTTACCTTGTTATAGTGAAACATGTGGTGTACTTATATTACCTCCCCCTCAACTTAACACAGGTCCATCAGGTATCGGACAAGGCAATGGTCTTGCTCCTGGTAAGCACAACACTGCTTTGTTATAGATACAGATTTACAGCAATTAATTCCCTAAAGTGTCATCCTAGGCCTGCTGCCTGGATTGCTGTACTGTTAGCATGATTGCCAACTGAAAAGATATTTTCTGACTGTACACACTTTAGAGCCATATCTATGCCTTGTAGATGTGACCACACTGATAGATGTGACAGTATTGTCAGGACATTAAAGATTGTCATATGTGTCAACTGTGCAGAGTCTTCACAAATGTCAACAACATACCTCAGTGTTGCTGAGCAGATTACTGTGTAAAGAGCATTTATTTACAAGTAACTACATCTGCTTGTAGGAAAAGTAATGTTCTCATGTCCTACAGTATGAGGTTGGTTTTTAGACAGGTCTGTATTAGTGACAATAGTGTATAGAGATTTGCATATATTGCAACATAGTACTGCAGAGACTAACAGTGCAGTTATTAATATACTGCTTTTTGCTTTCTTATCATAGGTGACCAGGGGGGTTGGTCTCTGTCCCCTACACACCTTGTCAGTGTCTCTTCTGTCTCTGATGAGAGTGAGGCACAGGTGAGGGTTTCAGGGGCTGAATCTGTCACAGAGGTTGACATCCCTCTTCTGCCCTCATTGTCACTGCACACAGTCAGTATGCCTACACATTACCAGTCCCCAGAGGCCACAGATATTGGACAGTCAGAGGGTGGGGACATTGAACAGGAAAGTGTGGCAACTATGCCTCCAGTGAGTGTAGACACTGGCCATAGCCAGGGAGCTGGTGAGGTTCCACACAGGCAGATTGATAAGAGTACTTGTAGGAGGCCTGCTGTCCTTCCACTACCTGTTGCAGGTGTCACATCAAAGGTCACTCAGTGTATGTTTCGGGCCATCACAGAGGTACAGGCACATTCTGAAAGGAACCCTAGATGTATGCACATGGTAATGAAATTAGCACAGTCTGACACCCATGACTGCCTCCACCTGAATCGATTTACTGATACAGTGGAAAGAAAATGGTCCAAGACAGATCACAGAATATCTGTCTAGGAATGCACATCATCTGTGCTGGAACATCTGGTTGCAGTTGAGCATCGGACTTGTGGAAATAGGTTCAGCAACCACATCTGCTGAGAGTCCTTTTGGCCATGGACACTCACATTCTCATAGTGGCAGTACATCTAGCATTCCAAAGGGGAGTGTGTTGTCCACAGCAAGATATGGCAGGCCATGGGCTCATGGTCCTGGGTGTTGGAGGACACAGTCCCAGCAGATAGCAGTCACCATCAGGTACTAGCACTATGTCTGTCCCTAAACATGAAGGTGCCAGTGCAACTCCTGGCAGAGGCAGTTCCCATCTTTGGGGGTAGACATAGTGAACTGTCAGCTCTAACATGCATGATTCAAAGCTGTCCAACATACACACATGTAAGGTTAGCACTGAGCTTGACCATGTTCATGCACACACTCACACACCACTGTCAAATTCAGATCACCTACAGACACACACATCACATTTCTATGGTCCATCTTGCCTGCTTCCCTTCCTGACTCACACACATGCTTTCAACCTATTGGGTCAGCCTAGGCCTCCTGCACCTCCACACAACACCCTGTGCAAGTGATGATACCTGTGCCACATCCCTGCCATTCTCATCATCGATGCAGGGAAATTAAGGTATGCATCTGATGTACAGGGTGATATAAATTAACATGTACTTGTGTAATAAGAAGTTATGTACTCACCATAACGTTCCATCTGAGTAGATAAACTTCATTTGTCAGCAACCTATGGGTTATCGGATCCATATCGAATCCGAGCCGGCAGTTTCCAACAGCTGAGATCCGAGCTCCAAGCTCCTCCCCGCTATCCATAATCCCCTGCCATCCCTGACCTCAGATCGAGTTTGCCTAAAGCAACACCTGCAATATCAGAGAAGAGGATCACCTCTATAGACTAACCTGGATACAATCCGTCATGACACAGGAATACCATGAACATCCTAGTAGGTCAGGGGGACAGAGGGAGGGATGGTTGCTGACAAATGAAGTTTACCTACTCAGATGGAACGTTATGGTGAGTACATAACTTCTTAATCTGAAGTAGTTAACTTCATTTGTGCATCAACCTATGGGAGGTCCTCTTGGGAGGTCCTCATGGAAGGATTTTCTGGAGCACTGCGGAGCCAAAGGATGCCCTCCCTCTGGAGACAAAATCCAACTTATAGTGGTTTATAAAGGTATGAGATGAAGCCCACGTGGCTGCTGAGCAAATGTCCTCCAAAGATACTCTAGAATGAAAAGCAGTGGAGGTAGAAATAGCCCGAGTAGAATGGGCATGGACTCCCTGAGGTGCAGGCCAGCCAGAACTCTCATAAGCCAGAAGAATACACTGGGAAATCCACCTGGACAATGTGACTTTCAAAACAGGTTTCCACAGACTAGGTTTAGCAAAGGATACAAACAGCTGGTCTGATTCCCTATGACCAGCTGTCCTGTGTAAATAGAATCATAGTTTTCTGTGTACATCTAAGGAATGCAACTTGTACTCACCCTTATTCTGATAATTGGGAAAGAAGACTGGTAAATTAATCGACTGGTTGATGTTAGATTCAGATGCAATTTTGGGCAGAAAGGAGGCATTGGTCCTGAGAAATACTCTATCTTTGTGGAAGGTCAAGTACGGTAGTTTGGCGCAAAGGGCTTGAAGTTCTGAAACCCTTCTTGCCGAAGTAATGGCAACAAGAAAAGCTGTTTTCCAGGAGAAGAACTTGAGATCCATCGAAGCTGCAGGCTCAAAGGGAGAAGTTGTTAAAGCCTGGAGTACCAGCGATAAATCCCAAGGAGGGACTACATCCTTCACCGGGGGCCTTAGTAAGAAGGTGCCTTTTAAGAAGGCCTTACACAATCTGGATGAGGTCAAAGGACCCAGATCACATCCAACATGGTAATGAGAGATAGCTGCCAATTGTACTTTGACTGTGGAGGAGCTAGCACCTTGGTCAAATAACCTTGATAGAAAGTCTAATATTGCTGGCAATGGAGCTGTAAAGGAGTCTAAGTTCTGATGCTCCTCCCAGATAGAAAAACATTTCCATTTGCTATAATAAACCCTTCTAGTAGACGGCTTGTGAGCAGCTACTAGGATGGATTTGACTGGGGAAGAGATACCGGGAGTCCTGGCTAACAGTGGAACTGGATCAACCAAGCCGTGAGTTTGAGGTTGTACATGTTTGGGGCTGGCAGGCCCACTGGGTGAGAGATCAGATCCGGAATGGGATCTAGAATCCAGGGAGGATTCACTAGATGAGACCATAGATATGGGAACCAAGCCTGACTAGGCCAGAATGGGGCAATGAGGATTAATCTGCTCCCTAACCATCTGGCTTTCTGCAGAAACTTCAGCATCAGGGGAAGTGGAGGGTAAGCATAGAGTAGACCGGGTGGCCAAACATGCACCAGAGCATCTCTTGGAGATTCCCCGGGTGGGGGAATTAGAGCAAAGTAGTCATTGCACTTTGTGTTTGAGGGAGAGGCAAAAAGATTGCAACGAGGTTGACCCCATTTGGAGAAAATCTGCTTCGCTACTTTGAGATTCAGAGACCACTCATACGGTGAGAGGATGGTGTGACTCAGTCTGTCCACTAGGATGTTGGACTGTCCCGGAATGTGCATCGCTATGAGAAAATGGTTGGTGGAAATCGCCCATTCCCACACTCTCATGGCCTCTCGAAAAAGTGGATAGGACCTGGTTCCCCCTTGTTTGTTAATATATCAGACGACCGACATGTCCATCTGGATCACAATTGTCCCAATGGGAAGAAGGCTCTGAAGTGCTTACAACGCTAACAGCACTGCCCTCATCTCTAGGACATTGATATGCAGTGAGGTCTCCACATGGTTCCACGTGCCTTGGATGGTCCTGCTCAAACAATGCCCCCCCCACCTGAGGGGAGAGGTGTTCGTGGTCACCGTGGCTAAGGGAGGGGACATAGAAAAGGGGCACCCCTTCTGGAGGTCCAGAGACTGGAGCCACCACAAGAGGGCTCTCCTGCAAACCCTGCTGAGAGGAACAGGATGGCTCAGGGGGTAATGTAGGAAGGACCATTGGACTTGGAGGGTCCATTGCAGGATTCTCATATTTAGGCTTGCCATGGGCAAAAGGTTGATGGTTGCCGCCATCGAGCCTAAGGCCCTCAGGACCAATTCCGCTGGAGGGGCTGGGCAATGAAGAATGGCCTGCACATGAAGTTTTAGAGATTGCAGCTGGTCCAGAGTCAAGAAGGCTATAAGCTGATTTGTGTTCAACCTGGCTCCGATGAAATCTATGACCTGAGTCAAAAGAAGGGAAGATTTTCTTACATTGATCGTGATCCCCAGCCGGGGAGCTAGGTGAAGAAAATAATTCCTGGCCGTGCAGAGTAGATGCCTTGTTGGGACAGTTAGGAGCCAGTCATCCAGGTATGGGAAGACCTGAATTCCCTGGAGTCTCAGGTGGGCCGCTACCACAGTTAATACCTTGGTGAACACCCTGGGGGCTGTGGTGAGACTGAAGGGGAGGGCCCTGAATTGGTAATGGCTGGCTCCTAGCCTGAAGCGGAGAAACCTCCCGGAGTGTTTGTCCATCAAAATGTGGTAGTACGCATCCTTGAGGTCTATGGAGCACATCCAGTCATTCTCCTGCAAGAGGGGGAGAATGGATTGAAGGGTGACCATCCGGAACTTTTCTTTGGTTACCACCAGGTTCAAGAGAGAAAGGTCGAGGATTGGTCTTAAGTCCCCCGTCTTTTTTGGCACCAAGAAGAACCTGGAGTAAAAGCCTGATCTGTACTGGTCTAGGGGGAGTTGCTGGATCGCTCCCTTTTCTAGCAGCTGCTGAATTTCTGTGGCTGCGGCCTCCCTCTGATTGGCTGGAACATCAGGGAGGGATCTGGGTATGAGAGGGGGATGGAGAAACGGAATCTCATAGCCTCTGGATATAATCCGAAGCACCCAGCGGTCTGTTGTGATGGACTCCCAAGCTGCTAGGTGCCTCAAGAAATGCCCCCCGACTGCATCCAGAGTGGAGCAGTCAGGTAACCCCTCAGGGTTGCTGCATGGGCCGATCAGGAAAGGTTTGATGGACCCAAAGTTTTTTGGGCCCCCTCTGCCTCTAGGGCGGTGTCCACCCTGTCCTCCTCTGCCCCTGAAGGACGGGGGGTCCTGAGCAAAACGGGACTGCTGAGACTTTTGGAACCACATTTCTTCTGTCCGTTTTGGTTCTTGGAGAAGGACCTCTGGGGAGCAGAGAAGCGGACTCCGATGGCAGACAGCATCTTCCCGTCTTTCTCGATCTAGACCAAGGTGTCGCATACGGTCTTGCCAAAGAGGGCAGAAGCATCAAACAGGGCATTAGCGAATGACGCCTTAAAGGGTTTTGCGAAATCACAGTGGCGGAGCCACGCCTGTCTCCTTAGGATGATGCCCACTCCGCTAGCTCTAGTGGCTCCCTCCATAGCATGGGATAGTAGCTGCATAGAGGTATTAGAAATAGACCTGAGAATGGCCATTCAGGTAGAGTAAACTTGTTTGTCCTCTGCCGACATGGACTCTAGGGGCGACCCAGTGTACTCTTTGATAAGGTCCCGCTGGAGTCGTATAACGTGTGCCATATAGTTCAGCGACCTTACCGAGAAGGTGGCTGAAGCAAACACCCGCTTCCCCAAGTGGTCCATCACCCGAGACTCCTTGTCAGGAGGATGGACCGAGGGACTCTCCTGGGCTAGTTCCCTTTTAGTGGCAGCTGCCACCAACATGGCATCTATGGGGGACCCCTTACTCCAATGTGACCTGTCCGACTGTCCGAGGGGGGCTAAGAATTCTGTCCGGCTTCTTGGGAACGGGCTCCAAAGTGTCCAGCTCCTTCCATGCCCTGGTAGTGATCAGGTCTACCAAGGGGTCAGCTGGAGGGGCCACCCAGAGGTAGACGGGCCTGCTTCAAACGCCTCCAGAAACACGGACTCGTCCAAGTGTCTCCAAATGAGACGTCTTCGGGGGGGTGATCTTGGGGAGCCTTCCCCTTCCTCCAAGTCCGTGTCCTCTGTCAAGGACTCAGGGGAGTCCAAGTTCCTCCTTTTGCACTTGTGTTTGTGAGGCACTTCCTTGGGGGGGGCTGTCCGAGGAGGCCTCACCAACCACATCCTGTTCCGACAAAGGAATGATCTGTGATGTAAGAGCAGGCTGTCCCTGGGGCCGGGTGACAGAAGTCAGGCCCGTCTGAGAGGGAGTGCAGGGTGGAGCCGTAGCTAGGGCCGGGGGCCTGGAGTCCCTTGACAGAACCCTCTCCACCATGTCGAAGGCTGAAGGAGAGCTGCTCTCCCTAGGATCCAAGAGCAGACCCTCCCTCGGATCCGGAATGCAGATCGGAGCCGGCGCCGGGGAGATCGGATCCGAAGGGGCAGCATGCTCCGACCTGGACAGAGCCAAAGGCATGCTAACCATCTCGGCTCTGAAGCTCAGCTCTCGGCTCTGAGAGCTCAGATCTGCAGAAAAGGGACCCAACAGACTCGAGGGTGCCATCGGCACCGAAGCACTCGACTCTATCAGCGCCAACAGTCCCCCGGCTCCAACGCTAGTTGGCTCCGAAGACCCCGAACCCGGGAAGCAGGTCGGGGAAGGAGCAATCAGGACAAAACATGGGGTCGAGCTCCCCCCCAGAGGGGGGGGGGCAGGAGCACTTACATCTGCAGCTGGGCCTGGAGGAACCTTCGCATCATCCGGTCCAAGTCTGCATCGGTTAAACTTCTTGTGGACCTAGAGGAGGCCACCGAGGTGGGACGGGAGTGCCGCCTCGATGACCTCGAAGGTGACTGGGCCTCCTCCTCCTCCGGCCCCAGCGAGAAGCAGGGTGAATGGAGCCTGGAAGGAGAAGGTTCGGAGGTCTCAGGGGGAGAAGCCCGCTTGGCTGGTGGAGCCGATACAGAGGCTTCGGCCCGCCGCTTGTGATGCTTCTCCCTGCGCTTTTCTCTTCTGGCTTCCCTATCCTCTTGGCCCAAGGTGGGAGGTTGAGTCCCGGCCAAGGGAAGGGAAGTAGCAGAAGGCGCTGCTGCAGCCGTGGCAGGAGCCACAGAGGTACCGGAGGCCGGAGCCAAGCCCGGGGCAGAAGTCCCGCCAGAATTAGCTTCGACCTCCGGTCCTTGAGAGCCCTGGGATTGAACGATGCACAAATAGTGCAGCTGGATGACAGGTGTTCAACCCCAAGGCATAAAACACACCGAGTGTGGCCATCTGCTGGGGAAAGCTTATGGCCACACTCGGTACATTTTGAAAAAAATGTTTTGGGGGACTCTGCCATGGTAAACTAAAACACACTCACTAGGCCTCAAAACCACACACACCCTAACGCTCTCAAAAAAAAAGTGGTGGGGAGGTAGTACGAAAAAGGGAATCTAATGACTACTTTAAGGTAACTATCCTAAAAAAACACACTCAACAACTTCACACACAAACTTTAGCTAAATCAAAAAAAGGAAATATTTTCTCACAGAAAAACGCTCTCTAAGGCCTGGAAGCTCGAGATCAAGCTGCTGGTGTAACCGCGGCAAACTAGATCTGAGGTCAGAGAGGGATGGCAGGGGATTATGGGTAGGGGGAGGAGCTTGGAGCTCGGATCTCAGCTGTTGGAAACTGCCGGCTCGGATCCGATATGGATCCGATAACCCATTGGTTGATGCGCAAATGAAGTTAACCACTTCAGATTGCAGTTGCCATGTCACTTGTACTGGTTACTGACAGCTATTGTATGCTGACATCTGTAATGAGTAAGCGACATAATTGTGTGTACCTTATGTTGTATGATGTTATAATGGCTGTATACTTTACACAATGAAAGGTGTGTCACGGACCTGTATATGTTTCAGTTTCAGGAGTTTGTAGGAGATGCATATAGATACACAGCAGCAATAAACCCATAGATATCACAGCACAGGATGGAATATCAGCACAGAAGAAATATAACTTCAACAAGGTATAGCACTACAGGTGCCTGGCTCCATAGGTTCATATGCATATAGGCTAACAAGGACAATGGTGTCATTCAGCCTACTCATGCATCCCTAATCTATGAAAAGGTCTGATACCCTTGATATGTGCCATCAGGGTTTCGGGAGCTAACACATCTACAAGCTGTGTTGATGGAGATGACCCATCTACAAATGTCCTGTGTCCATTACAGACATTTGTCTTACACCAGCTATAATTGTCTTGTTCTGCATCCCATTGTGTAACTTGCACATGATGTGTGTTACAGCAGATGTGTGCTTCACATGTATGGATGACCTGTTAAATATAGAGTGTAGTGTCTGTGTTACATATCTGTCTGTCCACCATGTACTATTTGTATCACAGTGATGGTGTATGTGTGTAGAACAGGTAAGATGTGTTAGCCCTGCCTTGGATAAATGGGAGGTACACAGTGGGATCTGACAACTCCCTGTATGGCAGCCATACTCATCCCCTCAAAAGCATGTAGTACACAGACGACACATGTACAGTCTTGACACAGACTGCATAGGACATGTTATCTACAATGTGTATTGGTTTATCGTGGAACCTGTGTGGCTGCTACAGTTGTAAGATATGCCTGTATAGTGACATAGCAAAGGTGCCATTGCACTCAGTGATATGTGCAATGAATGCCAAATTCAGTATAACAGTGACAGTCTGTGATTTACATGCCATACTTTTCTGTATAGGTTGTACAAAATTGAATGGATCCCCACATCTTACTGACCAGTGAAAGTCAAAGGCTACATTACTCTCTGTGACCATAACTCCACGAATAATGGCTCAACTGTGTGTGGTGTGCAGACACTACCATATTTTCCAGGGGTGGAAGACTTCCCAAAGGACAGAATTGTGCAGTCATTGGCATTTACTATTTGTCAGTGGCTCTTACAACAACTGAATGTATGTCTCAGGCCATCCTGGATAACTGTTGGTTCTGTGTGGGATTCAGTAACCTCTCCTAATATGAAATCACCTGCTAATGTAGTCAGTCAGTCAGAGGTCACCGACAGTGGCTGTGACTGCAGAGAAGGGAATGGCTAGAAGGGGTACTCCATTAATGTCTGGAGAAATTCACTGGTGACTGGCATATCCCAATACTATCTTCCCAGAATATGACTATCAGACTCTTGCGTATCCATCAGCTGATATGCCACTCTTTAAATACCCTGCACAGTTTTCAGCAAGGCCTGCTGACTTAATATTGTCAAACAATTTGTCAGGCCATGGTAGGTGGAGTGAGTCACATTCCCCTCATCCATTGCATAGTTTAACATTCAGTGAGGTCCACCGGTTAGGGTAGGCACACATGATCTGGCCTTGAGCAAAACAAACTGTGTGTGTGGTCCAGTGTCAGCAGGTGTACAGCATTGTTATGCTTGTATCCATGCTAACTCTTTTCATTGCATTTCATATAATATGAGTCAGAGATATGGGGGCACTGCTTGGCAGTGCATGCTAGTTGTCCTTTGTGCAAGTAAGTATTGCAGTTCCTTCTATCATGTTCCAAGAAGAGAGTCATCCAAGGTGTATGTACAGAGCACAGATAAACATGTTTGGGAAGTATAATATATATATCCTGTGAAGGTAATGTGGGGGTTTTGCACAGGTATTCTGCAGTTAGACACTACCCAGTGGTGTGTATTGGAAAGACACGATTACCTTGTGAAGAATGTGGAAAGCAGGGCAGTCCATGGAATTGCTCATCCCTGGCAACTACTAATGCTGTTCTCACCAAAACCACTCTCACATAGTATACCATGCTCTGATATGTTGTCTGTCATCACACGCAAAACGTTACTACAAAGCTCATAATGAGAAGCAGGACACAGCCTGTTTGTTCATCCACATAGTTGTCCCACGTCATAAAAGGCTCTGTAGGTTTCACATACACTTCTCCGGGTAGATGCCTTGATTAGCAACCTGGACACTCAGTTGGCTTTTCCATGTATTATGCCTTCAGTTTCA
This sequence comes from Protopterus annectens, assembly GCF_019279795.1. NCBI lineage: Eukaryota > Metazoa > Chordata > Ceratodontiformes > Protopteridae > Protopterus > Protopterus annectens. Next base: position 1,355,201,057 of record NC_056744.1, on the reverse strand, counting down.
GGGTTAGTGATATGTCACTAGGGAATTGACAATATGGTAATTAGGAGCACTGTTACAGCATCAAATATAATGAGCAACGTCCAGTGAGATATCAAGACTTGCTGAAACAAGCAGCACAGTGGAAGTGATCTATAATAGGTGATAATTTCAAAGCAAGTCATGCATCCTGTCCTTCAACAGATTACTGGTGAATATCTGCATGACATGGCTGTGAGGCCTACTGCAGTGAACTGGCCACATTTGGCCAATGTCTGTCCACCTGCCACATGTCCTGAGCATGTCATACTGTACAGTTATGTACCCAATACACATGTCTATGTTCCCACAAGTCACACAACAACCAGTGTGCCCTCTGGTTGCTTGGCAGGCATCGTACACTTGTGAGGCCTATGTAATGTCAGAAGAGTTAAACAAATCCTCTATGCATGCACAGGCATCCACATCTTCACTGCAAGGCATCCCTACAAACACTATATGTCAAGCTGTTATCCCCAAGGATGTGGCAGCATGACCCTAACTTTGCTGGACCTGCTGATGAGATGTGGTAAGTGTCCCCACCCCTCTACTCCTATGACACACAAACACATGTGACAGATGTCACTGAATTTCAAACCTTGCTTCCATGGTATGTCCAACAGCAGTCATTATATATGGCAATGACCATTTTGCCAACATACACAGCTGACATCCTGTACCACCTACACCCACATCACACACAACTGCATGTGAGCAGCACCTTACCAGACACATTCCCAAACAACAGACACCTGCTTCTGAAGAGCACAGTACACATAATACTGCTTGCACCATTCTCTCACTGGTCAAACACTGAGGCAAAACACAAATATCACACATTTTATTCATAGGTGATTACATCATGAGACACCTTGTTTGTGTCAACTGGCTACATATGGGAAAGACCACATTTAGCTGTTTGTGGGTTGACACAATATGCCATACCACACATTACCACAAATCAAGGAATATCAATTAACATAATGTTGATATAATAGTTCCTGCAGGTGTATATGACTAGGGACATACCTCACCAGACTGTATCAGACACATGACTGATCTTAGGCAGTCTATGTCTCTTGTAGGCATGTACATAGCTTTCAGCTGCAGTTGACCCTGACCCATGATGATGGCAACATACACAAGCAAATTGATGGACATCAATAATTGCCTTAGTGTGTGGTGTCATTCTAAGGGGATCTGCTACATGTCTGCCTGGGATGCCTTGCTCAACAGACATCAATGCTTCACCAGTGATGGTCTTCATCTCTCACCCCTGGGAATTGGAGTACTGGCCAAGGCTGATGACACCCCAACAATGCATCTTATATACAGTGTCTGGAGGGAAAACTTTGCAACGAGAACACCATCTTCATACAACATCATAGTTATGCTGCTACATGCTGAGAATGGCAACACTGAACCCCACTCTGTGAAAAGTGTCCCAACATTGGAAGATGAAGACATATGTGCAGTCAAGGACATCTGGTTCAAGGCTGTGGATATGTCCTTCCACATGTTCAGACTTCAAAATGAGAATCTGCAAGGTAATGCAGATGGTGTATACATACTCATTAAGGATAGATAAACATCCAGATTTTGTGAAACACTGTTATTTCCCAGAGACACTGCAGGTGCTGTTCACTACTGGAAGGGAACATAAGCAATTGCCAGCTACAGGAGCAGCTCCATGAATCCAGACACCCATTGTGCTTATTTGGATGTACGTGTGTCTATCAAGATATATCATTAAACCATAGTTTGGGGAGACATTAAGTGACTACCAACTGTGTTGCTTAGTCATGCTGAATCTCACCTACACAAAGGTTAGTCCAAATACTTAACTATAATGTCCTGGAGCAGTGTCATGACTTCCCCACAAGGGGAGGCAACATATTGCCTCATGTGTTTACCAATATGGGTGACCACTGCAGCCCCCCACAATGAGGTCCTTCCTGGTGGGATCTGACCACAGATCAGTCTCATTAAAAGTACTACAACTACCCCCTTCTTGCAGGCAATACAAACATATATTTCAACAAATCAATTTATTATCTCCTGTGGGATGGTATACATAGCTTGACTGCACCTCCCCCTCAGATGGGACAGGCAAGTATGCTGCACTCTATACCCGTGCATTATGCAAGCAGCAGTACAACTGCATGGACTTGGTGGCTGTACCTGACATGAAGAACACGAGGTCCTCATGACACAACAAACCTGCCTGGTGAATGACTGCCATTATCAGGCTGTACAATAAGAGGTGGACATTGCTGTGTGACAGTTGGGGTGAGGGTACCCGGTACCCCCTTCAAATGGAGGCGCAACCTCCTTAGCTACAACAGGCACATATTGTTGTTTTGATGTCATGTAGACACAGTAGGTGGCAAAATTATCCACCCCACAAAGGAGAACGACAATGCACAATGTAGTTACATGTGTAACCTCAAGAGGACAGGTCCAGATTGTTGGTGAACTCATACATAATAACACATATAATGGGTCTGTACTCATAGCTAACCTGTAGTCCCACAGGTTCTGCATCAACTTCACTCTCCTGTCCCCACCACGTGTGCCACATGACATTCCTACAACCTGTCCCATACCTTCCATATCTACAGAGAAGGTCATAACTGGCCTCTCTGTGGGGGATACACAGCATCTATTGGACATGCTAACATCCCAGACTGCATCCTACATGGGATCTGACAAGGGTTACTAACACCACTGGGAACATCTTTCAGTCATACTGAAACCACTGGCTGCCCCCCAGCTGACTGGACAATGGCAACTGTTATACCCTTTCACAGAGGTGTTGCATCCATTGACCACCAGAACTATAGACCTCTTTGCCTGAATATCCATATCTGTATGCCCGTAGGTGCAATCATCATGGAGCTGATCAGCACACATGTATGAGATCTACACACAGTTTACTGTACACAGTTTGGATGTCTGACAGGAGGATCATGACTGTTAAATGTATTGGACATGTCCAAGTCAGTCACCAAGGACCTAGGTGAGGGGACATCAAGGCTTACAAACCCCTGGACTTGTCTAAGCTATCTGACTATATCCCCCACCCAGGCATCATTTACAAAAGGACCCACTTAGGCATCCACTGTAACATCATTGTAGGGGTCACTAAATGGCCCATTGATGGCACCCATACTCAACATAGGGACATCTGCCTACAATAGCTGATTTGTGAGTGACAGTGTTCAACAGGACTCAGTCCTGGGTTTTCTACTGCTTGGAATCCATTTAACCACAATACAAGTGAATAATGAATGTCTGTGGCTAACAATATTGGCTGATGCCTGCAAACTGTCAGCACTCATAGAGTCTGTGAGTTATGTCAATATTGTACAAGATGGTATTAATGAACAAATGCCTGTTAACATAGTAATGGCCATACACTCCATGCAACTATATATGTAGTATTATTTCCATCGCTAACACCTATGTACCTGGTAAGTATCACATCAGTTGCAACATGTGATGTACATACTCAGGGGTGATACAACTGGGCACACAGGCCTGGCAGCATATGTTTACAAGTAATGTACCTGAGATCACCATGTTTCCCAGTGGTATGATTGGAATCATGTCATAACTGAGGGCACAGTCACCCATAATTGGCATAGTCATAACCTTCATATACTCTTCCCTCAGCATGTCAATATCTGAGTGCAATTGCCATTTTGTAATGTACTTTTCCAAGCACTATTTGCAATTGCACACAACAGTATGGTCCCTCAGAAAGGAACTTCATGTCTTCAGTATCTCTTCAATGGGGAAAGTCTTAAATCAGTGTCATTGTAGCCTGTGGCATATAAACTACTCAGAGGTGATCTCTGCCTTACATATGGGCTAATGTGTGACCTTGCTTGATTGTAAATGCTGCATATCTGCAGGTGGCATGGTACATGGATTAATCACTCTAAGGACATTAACTTAATATCTGATGTTAGTAATACATGCTGGGGGAGATATCTGGCTAGCAGGGTTTAACAGACCTTTGAAACAGAACCCTGCCTAATGGCAAAGAGACCATCTCAGTGCACCTCATCACAAGCCATTTGTATGATTGGCTGGGTGACCATCATTTTACCACAGGGCTTCTGCCTATGTCCTGCATGGACTAGGGCAATATATGCTGATCATGGAAATAAGAGTATAAAGTTGTCTAGGATTGTGAGGGTTGTGTGGCCATTATATAAGGAAGTTCAAACAGCCTTTGGTTCTATATGCTAATGTAAAATGCTGTAACAGCCACACACACAAACCTGGCTACATTGAGGATAGTACCACTTCCAATTACTGCTTATAGGACATGGCATGGCACACACATAGTGCAAGTTGGATGTATGTAGATGTAGAACATTTGCCTATCTAATGGTGCACACTACAGATCACAGTATGTGATGCACGCAATCCACCTCATGTCTGCTATCACTATTTCTTTAGGACATGTTATGCTTGATAACATCAGCAGGCCTAGTTGTGATCAGGCATTTGGAGGCCAACATCACCTGCAACAAATAAAATATTGCAAAACCCTATGTCACATTTATGCTGCATGGACATTCACACACACCAAGTGGTTTGGAGTGAGATTAGAACCCCTACCTACCTAGTCTTAGACACTATTAACCATAGTACTTATTGCATGTGCCACAGCTTAAATCTGATATTGTAGTGTCAGCTGGTAGTCTTAAGGTAGATGACATGATTAGATCTTGTGGAAGAGGGTAGTTTAGAAACCAGCAGCAAATTAAAGAGCCAAAAGTGCATAACCATTTCAGTTTGATAGCCAATGAGGGATTCTCAGTTGTTTTGCAGGGGGATATATGCATACACACACACCAAGTGGCCTGGAGTGAAATAAGAACCCCTACCTAGCTAGTCTTACACACTACAGACAACAGTGCTTATTGCACAGGCCATGGCTGATGTCTGCTTTATATATGATTGCCAATGAACTATTTGTAGATTACACAAACTAGGCTTGTGTTGAACAGCATCTGTGGCCTGCAGAGTGATATTGCTTCATACTGTTATGTGCACCTAGTATGTTAGCAGTCAGATAACTATTTATCCTAGCTATGTATTTAGAGTTACCAGTATGGCCATATCTGGCTGTTTGCACTTGGATGGGCAAACCTATGGGTGGAGACAATGTACCCTGCCCTTGTGAGCAGAGACAACATAATACATTACACCACCTGCTCACCTGTTGCTGTATGTGTGCTGACATCCAGCAGGCACAGAGGTCTGCAGGTAAGTGCATTATGTACTGCTGAGTCCTTACTTTGGATCTTTTGAGCAACATTATATGTGTGTGATAATGCAGCTTTACTTACCATTACTAGGGTATGTAGGACAATACAGACATCCACACATATTTATGTATATAACAGGGATGTATATATAAATGTAGCTGTTTGCGTGTATGTTATGTATATGTGTTATGTAGATATATAGGGAGAAACTGAGATGCATATATTTTATATATATATATATATATATATATATATATATATATATATATATATATATATATATATATATACATGTGTAGGTATATCTGTATTTCTAAATACATACAGATAGATATACTATCTATGTAAAAGGCAGTAGTGACAGATGGATGTATACATATATGTATTTATGTATGCATATACATATCTATACATAACAGGTTATTTTGATCAAGGGGCAACAGAATTGTGCTCAGTTTAACTAAGTGTATGAGCATATCCAGTGTGATTGTCAGTTCTTATAAAGTGACTCTAGGTCACATTTACCTTTACTGCAGTCCTGGATTTTATGTGTTACAGACAATGACATCTGTCCCTGTTTCTGCAGTACTGCACTTCACTCAAAATATCTATGGCATTCTCCAGCTGTCTGATGTAATTAATATGGACAGAGGGTAATAATGTTACACCACACACAGACTGACAATCTGTAAAGAAAAAAACATTTAATAATACTCACATCCAACAGATGCTGATACTTCCAGATTAGAGCCACCAACACCATCTCCCATGCTAACTCCCCTAATCCACTGAGTGACACAAAAGGCCAAAGAGGACTCATTCATGACATAGTCAACAGCATACATATGTACATTGTTACTCCTGCGTTAAGTAGGACATACAAATATATGATCCTTTTCTATGCTACTGCCATGAGATTGCCTAGCCTGCTGGTATATCATTGATGAGTTACTGTTAAAGCAGTTATATGGGAACACTGCTATGTTGGGGTAGGGGAACAACACCACATGTTCTGCTGGGATACACAGAATTCCAAATATCATGTGACCCCACTGTTTAACATCTCCCTTAACTGATGTAGGGAATATTCCAGCCATAGGCCTAGTGAATATTAAGCAGCACATACTAGTGTACTGGGTAGTCCCATGTGGATGTCACATCTGTCCAAACAGTCCACTATATTTACTTGCATTAATGCAGTAAATCCATGCATACAATACCATTTCATAGTAATCATTTCAAGTACTGTATAGTTTAGAGACTTATCTTGTGAATGCAGCAGTTGACAGAACTGCATGTCAGGGCTGACTCTGTCTGATGCAACTAGTACACAGCTGATACATGGATAGGTACAGGTTATGTGGGTTGCTTGGCATCAATTTTAATATATGTATGTGAGTAGGAGTAAGGTGTCAGCCCCTAGGTCCCCAGGTTGTCAGTGAATGTGCTATGTGATGTCCCTTAGCCAAAGCTGGGGTATACTGTGCACATCTACATTTGCCTACAGGGATATAAGCAGGGGTTTCCTCCTCCTGGTCCTCATGTGACTGTGGCTGTGGTGATCTAGGCACTGTTGGGATTGGGTGTATCCCTTCCCTTTGCTGGTCCTGCTGCAGCTGTTTCTTCAGGATCATATTGTGCAGTGTAGCAGATACTCTGAGCATATGTGCACATGTGCCTGGAGAGTACTTCAGAGCTCCACCAGATATATCTAGGCACCAGAACTGTGACTTCAGAAGCCCAAACACATGCTCTATGATGTTCCTAGTTACCTCATTACGGCATTCTTCCTTGGTTGTGTGTGCATTTCTGATGGGTGTTATCATCCATGGTTCCAGGGTGTAGCCAGCATTCCCCAGTAAATGTCCATGTGGGATGTCCCCCAAACAAACATCTGATACAGCTGTGATGTGTGCCAGATATAGGAGTTGTGATACCTGGCAGGGCTGTCATCACACACATTCATGATAATGCCTTGGGCATTGCACAAAACCTGGCAGTTGATGGAGTGGATACCCCTTGAGGTTGATGAAGATTCTACCCTTTTTACCAGGTAGTGCCTTGATGTGTACATGAGTGCAATCTATGGCACTCAGTTCATCAGGGTAGTGTGATATAGTAGAAAGGTTGTATATTGCTGGACCTTGCCTCAGCAGTTAGAGGAAAAGAAATGTGCTCACTGGCATGTGGTAGCATGGCATCCAGGAACTGGTGGAGTACCCTGGATGCTGATGCCTGTGAGACCCCCATCATGTCCCCAGTTAGTCTTTGGAAAGTACCTGTAGCTAGTATCCTAAGAGCTACACATACCTTTGTTCCACTAGGATGGGTTCCCCTCTGTTGGCTCTGGATCTGAGTTGAGGGCAGCAGAGCTTAGTGAGTTCTTGTAGTATACCATTGTGCACCCTGTAGTGCTCTACAATCTCCAGCTCAAGCAACTCCTAAAAGGTTACCCTGGGCCTGAACATTCTTTTCCTTCTCTGTCTGGAACTATTTTCAGCAGCAGCAGCACTGACTTCAGCGTCTAGCACATACAGATGAAGCAGACCTGCAGCAGTAACTAACATTATCTCAGTTAAAATTCCCATGTATCTCCATGTATATTCAAATATATATATATATATATATATATATATATATATATATATATATATATATATATATATATATTCAAATATATATATATATATATATATATATATATATATATATATATGGGTCCTAGTCACATTGTCAAAACACAGTTCATCAAAACCGTGTTTCCACGGACACAATTTAGCGAAAGTGCATTTTATCAAAAATGCACTTTTGCTAAAAAGAGATTGGAAAATTAAAGAAAGCAAGCAGTTTGCATGCACCGTTAGTTGTAAATCAATGTATAGTGTTGATTTACAATTAACAAAATTATCGTTGACATTGTGGTACAGTGGGGATAAGGGAATATTCCATTTTCCCCACTGTAGTGTGATCTTGGAGCGAGAATAATAAAGTACGGGGTTATGGGGGGTGCAGGGGGCTTGCCCCCCTGCATAACACTGTTTGATGTGATTTTTTTATGTTTTTTTTCAGTGATTGTCTTTAGCGAAAGTGCATTTTCGATAAAATGCACTTTCGCTAAAGTGTATCTGCGGAAACACGGTTCGATGAACCATGTTTTCAATTAAAGGACAAGGACCCATATATATATATATATATATATATATATATATATATATATATATATATATATATATATTTACATATATATATATATATATATATATATATATATATATATATATATACATTTACACACACACCTATATATATGTATAAGTGGTGTATGTGATAAGTACTGTGATCTATAGTGTGTAAGACTAGAGAGGTAGGGGTTCTGATTTCACTGCAGGCCACTTGGTGAATGTGTGTATGTCCATATGGCATAACTATGATTACCTCAGTAACTTACAACAAAGTAAGGTTTTGCAGAATTTTATTTGTAGCAGGTGATGTGGCCCTCAAAATGCCTGACCACAACTTGGCCTGCTGATATCATCAAGCATATGCCCTAAATCAACAGTACTATCAGACATGAGGTCTGTTGTTAACATCACGTACTGTGAGCTGTATGGTGCACCATTACATGGATAAGTGTTCTAATCTACATTCAGCCAACTTGCACTATGTGTGTGCTGTACTGTGTCCTGTAAGCAGCAATTGGAAGTGGTGCTATCCTCAATGTAGCCACATTAGTGTGTGTGTGACTGTTAGAGCAATTTACATCAACTTATGGAACCATAGGATGTTTGAATTTTACTAGCATAATGGCCATACAGCCTTCACAATCATAGACAACTGTATACTCTTATTTACATGATCAGCACATATTGCCCCAGTCCATGAGGGGCACAGGCAGAAGCCCTGTGGTGAAATGACAGCCACTCAGGCAGTCAGACAGTTGGTATGTGCTGAGGTATATCGAAGTGCTCTACTTGCCATTAGCCAGGGCTCTGTTGTAAAGGTGTGTTAAAGTCTGCTAGTCAAATCTCTCCCACCAGCATGTATTGTTAATGTCACATACTGGGTTAATGTCCTTACAGCGATGAATCCATGTACCATGCCACCTAAAGTTAAGCAGCATTTACAATCAAGCACCATCACACATTGACCCATATGCAAGGCAGAGATCACCTTAGAGTAGTCTATATGCCACAGGCTACAATGACATAAATTTCAGATGATCCCCATTGAACACATGCTGAAGACGTGAAGTTCCCTTGTGAGGGACCATACCATTGTGTGTGAGTGCCAGTACTACTTAGAAAGGCCCATTACCAAATGGCCTTTGCATTCAGATATTGGTATGCTGAGGAGAGAGTACATATAGGTTATAAATATGTCAAGTACGGTGATTGCACCCTCAGCTATGATACATGATTCCCATCATACAACTGTGGAGACATGGTGATCTGAGGCACATTAGGTGTAAACTGGTGTGACCAGGTCTGTGTGCCCAGTTCTTTCACCTCTGAGTATGTACATCACAGATAGTGACTGGTGTCCTACTTACCTGGTACATAGGTGTTACTGATGCAAATGATACTATATATATAGTTGCATGGAATTTATGGCCATTACTATGTCAACAGGCATTTGTTGATCACTACCCTCTTGTAGAATATTGACATAACTCACAGACTCCATGAGTGCTCACAATTTGTAGCACAGCCAACATTGTTAGCCATTGACAGTCAATATTCACTTGTATCATGGTTAAATGGATTCCAAGCAGTAGAGGACCCAGGTCTGAGCCTATTGAACAGTTCTGCTTACAGATCAGCTATTGGAAGTATCTGTCTCTATGTTGAGTATGTGTGCCATCAATGGGCCACTAAGTGACCCCTACAATGATAGTACCCTGGATGCCTAAGTGGGTGCTTTGTACATAATGCCTGAGTGGGGCATATATTCAGATGTATTGGCTCAGTCCAGGGGGTTGTAAATCCTGAAATCCCCTCACCCAAGTCCTTATTGACTGCCGCAGAAATGTCCACCACATTTAATAATCAGGATCCCACTGTCAGACATCAGGACTGTGTACAGTCAACTGTGTGTAGATCACACATATGTGTGCTGATCACCTCCATAATGATTGCCCCTACAGCCCTACAGATATGGATACTCAGCAAAGAGGTATATGGCTCTGGTGGTCAGTGCATGCACCACCTCTGTGCAAGGGTATAACAGTTGCCATTATCCAGTCAGCTGGGGTTCAGCCAGTGGTTTCCATTTGATTGCAAGGTGTTCCCAATGGTGTTAATAATCCATGACATGTCTCATGTAGGATGCAGCTTGGGATGTTAGCATGACCACAACACTATGTGGTTATTGTGGCTGAGGAGGGTGTGTCACCATTTTAGAGGGGCTCCCTCACCCCAACTGTCACACAGCAATGTCCACCTCCTTTGGTACAGCCTAATAATGGCAGTTGTCCACCAGACAGGTCTGCTGTGCCATGAGGAGCCTGTGTTCCTCCTGTCAGATACAGACAATTTCATGTAGTTGTAATGCTGTTGCCATAATGCATTGGTGAACAGCTCTGCATACATTCCATCCCAGAAGGGATGTGCAGTCAAGCTATGTAAACCATCTACCAAGAGGTAATACATGGCTTTGTTGAAATATATGTCTGCATTGTCCACAAGGGGGGTTACTGCTGGTAGTTTTAATGACACTTGTCTGTAGTCAGATCCTACGAGGGAGGACCTCACATTGGAAGGGCTGCAGTGGTCACCCATATTGGTAAACACATGTTGTAATACTTAGTTCCCCTTGGGGGGATGTCATGGCACTGCTCCAGGACAATGTAGTTAAGGACATAGACTAACTTTTGGGCAAATGAGCTACAGCACAACTAAGCAACACAGCTAGTGGTCACTTAGTGCCACCCCACAACACGGTGTAATGATATATCTTGATAGACACATGTACATACAAATATGCACAGTGGGTGTCTGGATACATGGACTTGCTCCTGTAGCCAGCTATTGCTTGAGTATGTGCTCTTCCAGTACTGAATGGCACCTGAATTACCTCCAAAAATCACAGTGTTTCACAAAATCTGGATGTGTATCTGTCCTAAATGAGTATGCATACACCACCTGCATTATCTTGAACACTGTAATTTTGAGGTGTGAAGATGTGGGTGGACATGTAGTATGGTATGGCTGTGGTGCTGTCCACAGCCTTGAACCAGATGTCCTTGACTGCACACATGTCTGCATAATTCAGGGTGGGGGCACATTACATAGAGTGGGGTTTAATGTTGCCATACCCACCATGATGTATATAGATGGTGTTTTCATTGCCAACGTTTCACCGAACACTACATCTAAGATGCAATGTGGGAGTGTCGGTAGCTATGGCCATTAGTGGTGAGAGATGAACAACATCACTGGTGAAGCATTAATGTCTGTTGAGCAAGGTATCTCAGGCAGACGTGTACTAGATCCCATGACTATGACACCAGATGCTAAGACAAATTTTGACTTCCATCAATTTGCATGTGTATGGAGCCACCATCCCAGGTGAGTGTCAACTGCAGCCAAAAGGTATGTGTATACCTGTGAGAGACAGAGAGTGACTAAGAACAGTTATGAGTCTGCATACAGGCCGTTAACATATGTCCCTAGTCATGGACATCTGCAAGAACTATGATGTCAACGTTATATTCACTGATATACCTTAATTTGGGGCAATGTGTAGTAAGACCTGTGACCTGTCTCACATGTATCCACTTGATACAGACATCAATGTGTCTCACAGTGTAATCACCTCTGACTAAGAGCTGTGATTTTGTGTTTTGCCACGGGTGTTTGACTGGTGAGAGAGTGGTGCATGCAGTATTATGTGTCCTGTGCAGTCCAGTGGCAGGATGTTGTCCGTTTGGCAATGTATCTGGTAAGGAGTTGCACATATGCAGGTGTGTATGATGTGGGTGTAGGTGGTGTAGGATGTGAGCTGTGCATGTTGGCATAATGATCATTGCCATATGTAATGACTGCTATTGGAGACACCATGACAGCAAGGTTTGAAATGCAGTCACAATTGTCACACATTGTGTTTGTGTGTCATAGGAGTAGAGGGGTGGGGACACTCCCAAAACATCAGCAGTAGGTCCTGCAAGGTAGGGTCATGCTGCCACACCCTTCAGTTGACAGTTTGATAGACAGTGTTTGTAGGCACACTTTGCAGTGAAGATGGGGATACCCATGCATGCATAGCGGACTTGTTCAACTTTGCTGACATTATGTTGGCCTCGCAAGCATACAATGTCTGTCAAGCAACTAGACAGCACACTGGCTGTTGTGTGATTTGATGTGGGGACACAGACATGTGTGTCGGGTACATAACTGTACAGTATGACATGTCACATGCCTAGGTCATGTGGCAGGTAGACACACATTGGCCAAAGGTGGTCAGTCTACTGCAGTAGGCCTCACAGCAATGTCATGCAGATATGCACCAGTAATGTGTTGAAGGGAAGGATGCATGAAGTCCTGTGAAAGTGCCACCTATGATGGCTCACCAGTAGTGTGCTGATTGTTACAGTAAGACTGGACATCTGTGTCAATGGACATTGCACATTATATTGTGGTGCTACAGCAATGCTACTAATTCCCTTCTTGTCAGTTCCCCAATGATATATCACTAACCCTGGAACAGATGGCATATCACATGCAAAAGCCAACTGATTGCCCAGGTTGCTAATCAAGGCATTTACTTGGAAAAAGGTATGTGAAGCCTACAGAGCCTTGCATGATGTGGGACAGCTATGTGGATGAACAAACAGGCTGTGTCCTGCTTGTCATCATGGGCTTCATAGTAAAGTTTTGTGTGTGATGACAGAAAACATATCAGGGCATGGTATCCTATGTGAGAGCAGTGTCAGTGAGACCAGCATTAGTAGTTGCTAGGCACCGACAATTCTGTGGAGTCCCCTGCTTTCCACAGTCTTCACAAGGTTATTGTGTCTTTCCAGTACACACCTCTTGGGTAATGTCCAGCTGCAGAATAGCTGTGTGAAATCCCCACATTACCTTCAAAGGGTATACGTATTATACTTCCCTAACATATTTGTCTGCACTCTGTACACACACCTTGGATGACTCTCTTCTTGGAACATGCTGGAAGCAACTGCAACACTTAGCTGAACAAAGGACAACTAACATGTAGTGCCAAGCAGTGTCCTCTGATCTCTGAGTCATGTGATATGAGATGCCATGAAAGGAGTTAGCATGAGTATTAGTAGTAACTGTCGTAGACTTACTGACACTGGACCACACACCGTCTGTTATGCTCAAGGCCAAATCATGCCTACCAACTCTAACTGGAAAGCCCTATTGAGGGTTACAGTATGCAACTGATGATGGGAATATTACTCACTCTACCTACGATGGCCTGACAAGGCGTTTGACAGTATTAGGTCAGCACTCATTGCTGAAAACTGTGTACATTATCTACTGAGTGTTATGTTTGCTGGTGGTTAGGCAAGTGTCTGACAGTCATAATCTGGGAAGATAGCAATGGGAGACCTAAGCTGCAATGATGCCAGTCACCAGTGGATTTCCCCAGACATCATTGATGGCATACCCCTTCTAGCCATTCCCTGTCTGCAGTCACAGCCACTGTCAGTGCCCTCTGATTGCCTACATTATCAGGTGATTGCATATCAGGCACTGTCACTGAATCCCACACAGAACCAACAGTTAACCATGATGGCCTTTAAAAGACATTCAGTTGCAGTCTGAGCCAGTGACAAAAACTAAATTCCAATGACTGCACAATACTATCCTTTGGAAAGTCATCCTCCCATGGGCAATATAGTAGTGTCCGCACACCACACACAGCTGAGCCATTAATCATGGACATATCAACACAGGGAGAAATGTAGCCTTTGACTTTCAGTGGTCGGTGAGATGTGGGGATTCATTCAATGTTGTACAGCATAAACAGACAGGTCTGTGATGTAACTTCCAGACTGCCCTTGCTATACTGAAGGTGGCACTCATCACACCTATCATTGTGTACAATGGCACTCTTGATATGTCACTACACAGGCACATCCTACAACTGTAGCAGCCACACAGGTTCCATGGTACCGCAATACACATTGCAGATAACATGTCCTATGGAGTCGGTGTCATGACCGTACATGTGTAGTCTGTCCCATAAATGTTTTGTAGAAGATGTGTATGGCTGCCATATAGGAGTTGTCAGTTCCCACTGTGTAGCTCACGTGCATCCATAACAGGACACATGTCTTACCTGACCTATACGGGTCTACTTTATTCCTGTGAAAGCCGAATTGATCGAATACAATTTGAGTGACATAATGAGCGGAATGTGAGTACGTTGAATGCACTAAACTGTGAAAGTGGAAATATTGAATTCGCATAGTTGGCCCGTCTGTGGAATAGCTCCATAAGGTAAGTGTGTGCTAGTTATGGATCTCGGGGTTAGGGTGTGGGTTAAGGTAAGTGCATAGATAGGTAATGTATGTAAGGTTTAGTGTAGCGTTTTGTTAAGTGGATGTGTGTGAAATATTTAGTTTGTTTGGGTATAGCTCAGTAGGGTAAGTGTGCAGTAGTTATGGACCCTAGGGTTAGGGAGGGGTTAAGGATAGTGCATAGATAGTTGTGTATGTAGGGTTTAGTGTAAGGTTAGAAGTAGGGTTTTGGTGCTTTATTTTAGGGTTAGAAGTAGGATTTTGGTTAGTGTATGTATGTGTTTTTTTTTTACTGTGTTTCGGTAGGTAGTATGTTGCAGGTGGTGGGGTTTGCCAACTATGAGAGATCGAGATTTCGAATTTCATTGTTTAGTGCATTCGACGTATTCGCGTTTCACTTGTTTTGGTTCATGCTAATTGTATTAGACCGATTCGGCTTTTGCGGGAATAAAGTAGACCCGACCTACACACCTACACTGTCACTGTGTTATAACTACTACATTTTGGAGAGACAGGTATGTAGCACAGACAGTACACCCTATATGTAACAGGCCCCCCATGCATGTGAAGCACACATCTGCTGTCACAAACATCATGTTCAGGTTACACCATGGAATGCAGAACATAACAATCATGGCTGTTGTCAGACAAATGTATGTACTGGACACAGGAAATGTGAAGATGGGTCATCCACACCACCACAGCTTGTAGATGTGATAGCTCCCATCACAATTGTGACACTTATTAAAGGTATCAGACCTTCTCACAGATTAGGGATGGATGAGTACACTGCATGAGGCCATTGTCCTTGTTAGCCTGTTACACAAATATGGACTTATGGAGTCATGCACCTATAGTGCTATACCTTGCTGAGGACATGTTTCTTCTGGAAAGACCATCTATCCTATCTTGTGACATCTATGGCTGTCTTGCTGCTTTGTGTCCATAGGTGTTCCCAACAGTATCCTGAAGCAGAAACATAAACAGCTCTGTGACACACATTTCTTTGTGTAAGTAGACAGCCATTACAACATCATACAACATAAGGTACATGCAATTATATGGCTTACTCATTACAGATGTCAGAATACAGTATGTTTCAGGAACCACTGCAAGTGGCATGACTAAACAAAGCATTATACAGGTACATGTTAATTTATGTAGTCACCCTGTGCATCAGACACATAACTTCATTTCCCTGCATCAATGATGAGAATGACAGGGATGTGGCACAGGTATCATCACTTGCACAGGGTGTTGTATGAAGGTGCAGGAGGCCTAGGCTGACCCAAAAGGTTGACAGCATGTTTGTGAGTCTGGAAGGTAAGCAGGCTAGGTGGACCATGGAAATGTTCTGTGTGTGTCTGTAGATAACCTGCATTTGACAGTGGTGTGTGAGTGTACACAGTCAAGATAAGTACTACCCCTACATGTGTGTATGTTGGGCAGCTTTGAACTGTGCATGGTAGAGTTGACAGTTCACCATCTCGGGGTCTGAACACGGGAAATGGCTCTGCAAGGAGTTGCACTGGCACCTCCATGCTCAAGATCAGAAGTGGTGCTAGTACCTGATGGTGACTGCTGTCTGCTGGTACAGTGTCTTCCACAGGAGCAGCCAGGAACAAAATACCATGGCCTGCCACATCTTGGTGTGGACAGCACACTCCCCTCTGTAGTGCTGGATGTACTACCACTACAGGAGCATGATTGTGCATGGCCATGTGGACTGTCAGCAGATGGGGTTGCTGACCTATGTCCATGAGGCTGACACTAAACTCCAAGCACATGGTCCACCACAGGCACTGTGCATTCCAAGACAGACACTGTCTCAGACCACCTTCTCTCCACTGCATCAGTGAACTGAACCAGGGTGTCACCAATGAAGTGCCGGCAGTCAGGGATGTCAGACTTTGCTGCATCCATAATCCTGAGCATACATCTGGAGTTTCTTTCAGAATGTGCCTGTGCGTCCATGACAGCCTGAAACATATGCTGAGTGAATCATGATGAGACACCTGCAACAGGTGGTGGAAGGACAGCAGGCCTCCTACGAGCACCCCTATCAGTCCGGCTTTGTGAAACCTCACCAGCTTTCTGGCTATGGCCAGTGTCTACACTCACTGCAGCCATAGTTGCCACATTTTCCTGTTCAATGTCCCCACCCTCTGACTGTCTAATATCTGTGGCCTCAGGGGACTGGGTATGTGTAGGCATACAGACTGTGTGCAGTGACAATGAAAGCAGAAAAGTGATGCCAACTTCTGGGACATATTCAGCCCCTGATATCCCCACCTATGCCTCACTGTGGCCTCCATCATCATCAGAGTCTGAAGAGACACTGACATCACGTTGAGTAGGGAACAGAGACCAACCCCCCAGTCATCTGTGGTAACAGAGGAGAAAGCAATACATTAATAACTACACTATTATGCTCTGCAGTACTATGTTACAATAAATGTATAGATCTATACACTATTGACACTATTACAGACCTGTTGAAAACCCAACCTCATATAGTAGGACAAAGGACATTACTATCCTCAGAAACAGCTGCAGTTACTTGTAAATAAAAGCTCTGTACACAACAATCTCATCAGCAAAAATGAGGTGCACTTTTGACATTTCTGAAGGCTCTGCACAGTTGACACATATGGCAATCTGCAATGTCTTTTCAATATTGTTGCATCTATCAGTATGGTGACACTTACAAGATATACATATGACTGTCATAAAAGATCTGTGCAGTTGCCAATCATGCTGACAGTACAGCACTGCAAGTAGCAGGCCTGGGTTGACACTTTAGGAATTGCATTTCTGTAAACCTACAGCTATAACAAAACAGTGTTGTACTGACCAGGAGCAGGACCATGGCCTTATCCAATACCTGAAAGACCTGAGTAAAGTAGAGGGAGAGGTAATGTTAGTACCACTGCATGTTGCAACACAACAAGGTACGTACTATGTCCATATAGCTCAGATTTACAGTAGCTACTATGTTAATTATTATATCGGTCAACATCTAAGCAGGAGAGTCAAACTGCAGTTACATCCTTTCTCCACAAAGAAGACAGACCTGACACCCACATAAA
The DNA here is from genome assembly GCF_019279795.1 of Protopterus annectens. Classification (NCBI taxonomy): domain Eukaryota; kingdom Metazoa; phylum Chordata; order Ceratodontiformes; family Protopteridae; genus Protopterus; species Protopterus annectens. Next base: position 1,355,183,181 of record NC_056744.1, on the reverse strand, counting down.
AGTATGTATGTATACCCTGACACACTAAATGCTACAGTATTGCAATGGTGATCAGACTAAGCTTACCTGCATGCTCCTCTGCCATGGAAACTGTGGCACCCACATCCACAATGTATAGTGTTATCGATGCCTAGGAGCTGTAGTGTGTGCCTAGGTTTCCCAGGAATTCCTCAATGCTTGAGTGGTTGTTCCAATGCAGGCCCTCCACCAGTGATGCCATGATCCCTGGCTACATCTGCTGCTCTTCGGTGTGCAGCATTGATCATGTCCATTGCACGGTGTTGAACCTGCTCATATGTCCTTCTCTGATTACCTGTAGCATTCACATCAAGGACAAGGTCAGCCCACACTGTTGCCCACTGTTCCCTGTTTTGCCTTCCCCTGGACAGAAGGAGTTCAGGGTGTTGCCGGAGGCCTTCAAGTGTAATCTCATTCTCTGCATCCATGAAAGGTGAATAGCATCATGGATACGTGTCCTGCAAGACAAAAGAATGGGAACACATCAGGATCACATACATGGAAGTACACTATGTAGAGATACAGCAAGAACATAATGGTTACCAGTATACACTGCTTGCTCAGACATGTCATATTCGACAGTGTGCAAACATACTAAGTGTGTGAATACAACTAAGATACTAGCGATAGTCAACTATTCTTGTGTGTACTATGACAGATACTACTGTATGATCATACACCCAACACTGGAGTCTATTGTAGTTTTTTCTCTAGGGGCAACCCCCCCCAATAATATGTTAAAACAACAGTGCCAAACAAATAGCAGTGTGCTATTACAACCACTATACAAGTACAGTCCCAATAGACCAGTGTGCCACACTGACAAAAAACATTCCACCCTTGATGCATTGTTCATCCTCTGTAGGTGTAAGAAATTTGGATATCAATGACATGTCATTATCACAGTTCTAAGAAAGGCTTAATGCTGTAATCACTATTCCCTGTAAGTAAATTCACACATCTGCATCCAGTTGTAAATAAAAAGGATACATACATGCTGGAGTACAAAATCTTCTGTTGATATGTGGTGATATTTTAAGTTTTTGCAAATGCATGTTCTGTGTGCAGAAAGTCTCATACAGAATGGTTCCCCATAGCCAGCATGTTTGCCTTTTAACATTCTTCTGATTAGCAGGTGATTGCTTCTTAACTCTTAATCTGTGGTTCCAAAATACTAATTGCAGGCAACACAGCTGATATACAGTATTATCAGCCAATAACATGCAACCACTGTATAAGATATAAGGCCTCCATATAGATTATAAGACCTTTCTGATATGTTGTGCTGGACATTACTGCAGTGAGGAGAGTACATCATCACAGAGGGTAGGTCTGTAGCAGCTACTGTTACATGGAGATGTGTGTGGTACAGGCTGCAACTGCTGCTGCAGGCAATAGGCCTAGGCAGAGAGTGTGAACTCTTTGGAGGATAACATGCTGTAGGAGTAACTGTGACAGCTGTGATAAACTTGTAGTAGAGGCAGAGCCATTGTGAGGGTAGCCATTCTACTCCAATTAAGGCATGTGTTTAAGGTAAGTATGTTATGCAACAGTATCATTAACAGAGTACTAGGTTACATGTTTGTTGTGTCCTTCAGCAACATAGGGAATAAGTATAACATTATGTCCACCATTTGGACAACTGTCAGGCCATGTGTTACAGTCTGTTACTCATTTGGAATGTGTATAATTGCAGTCCTTGTTACAAGCAGGGGCTTCATATGTGTATGTTAGGTGTGCAGCTGTGCTAATTTGCACTGTGAGTTTGCAAGGATTTTGTACTGCACTCGGATAGTAGTCGGCTTCATTTGTAGTAGCTGAGTTAAAATCCTCTGTGAATGCATATTAATGCATGACGTGACACTTTATGCATTTATAGTTTTGCTATAGGAGTATGTAAAGTGTGTTCCCATTTGCAGGCCTGTGACTTCCATCAGTGACAAGCAGACATTTAATTTGTAATGAATTGTATCATTAAAGAGTGCATGACTCAGTGATTAATTGGCGGCTTTACAATAATGTTTAAATGCTACACACTGCTGGATTTGAACCCAGGACTATGTGTGGTAAAATATACTGCTTATATCACCCCATAAGCCTGACTAGCTTGGTCTGCAAAGCTATGGAAAGGATCATCATGGACCTCATAGATAAAGATATTGGGGATCTACAGACACTGGATCCTACCCAGTTCGGCTTTGTTAAGGGCTGATCCTGCCTCTTAAACCTGGTTTATTTCTTTGAAACAGTCATCAAGACCATTGACGAGGGGAAGGTGGTCCACACAGCCTACCTAGACCTCGCAAAAGCCTTCGATACAATACCCCACTCGGGCATTATAGATAAGCTCACCAGCTTAAATATAAACCCCTATGTTACTAGATGGATTGCAAACTGGCTCAAGGACAGAACCCACATGGTTAGAATTGCTGCAGCCATGTCAGACTCCAAACCAGTTACAAGTGGTGTCCCACGAGGCTCAGTCCTGGGACCACTCTTGTTCGGTATATATTTCTCGGAGGTACAGGCCAACACGGAAGGACTGTGGCTGACCAAGTCTGCAGATGACTGCAAACTGGGCGCCATAATTGACTCTCCAGCTGACACAAGCATCATCCAAAAGGGCGTCATAGAAACAGACAACTGGTGCCAGAGCCATGGCCTCAAGCTAAATGCCAAAAAGTGTATAGTCATCCCCTTTGGCAAAAACAAAGTGCCCACAAATTACCACATAGGTGGTAATCCATTAAGTACAGAAGAAGTAATTAGGGACCTGGGGACCCAAGTTGATAGCAATCTCTAATTTGACAACCACGTGGCCAAAGTGGTTAGAAAAATATTTTATATAGCCCACCTAATCATGAAGGGATTCACATCTAGATCAGGGGAGGTCATCGTGCCTCTTTATTCATCCCTCATCAGGCCCATAATTGAGTACAATGCCCCTTTAGGGATGTACCTTACCAGACACCTGCAGCAACTGTAAAGACCCCAAAAGTACCTCACCAAGAGGATCAAAGGGCTCAAACAGATGCCATATGCTGCCCGGTTAAAGAAACTCCAGCTCTACTCAGTGGCATACCGCCTGCTCAGAGGCGATCTGTGCCTGATGTATAAAGCCATGTCCAACCCGGAATTAATGGACATGCTGCACCTCAGAAAATCCAAATCCCATCGAGCTGCGCTCGAGACTTGAACCTCAGCACTGAAATAAATAGGACATGCTGGAGGGACAGATTCATAACCCAGAGGCTCCCTTCACTCTGAAATAAAATCCCAGTCCAGGTTAGGCAGAGTCCCTCATTGACTCTCTTCAAGAGGAATCTTGATGAGTGGATGGGAGATCGTAGGTTTACCCCGGGTATCACTTCTCTGTCACTGTTAGACAGAGGCACAGTATACTAACCTCGATAAAGGGCATAGCAAAATAAATTTAAAATGGGTGGCGAAAGCCAAACACATTCTGGCTAGGCTTATAAATGCCCTAGGGCAGATAGCCTAGTATGAGCATATGAACCTAACCTATGAACCTATGAGCTACTGACTCACTGTTTATTTGCAAGACATAAGTTCACACATACAGGCTGTGACATACTTTTTTACAGCCATCATTATGGGCATGGCTTTATATGGATGTATTTCTACACCAAGGTCCCTGTTGTACTTGTATTTTGCCAGTTATTCCTTAGCAGGTGTACTTGTAAATGTTGCTGATAAAAGGGAACATTTACCTGGTATTAGAGACCTAATTTACATCCATTCTTGTGTGGTTGGCATTGTAGTAATGCACTCTTGCACTAGACTGCAAGGTGCAATCCCAATTTTTGCATTACTCTTTAAGCAAGTTTGTTCTATGTGTCATGATACCCAGCTCCACTGAAACCTGCTTAATGACTGTAACCTGCAATTACTATGTTTTGCCTAAACCACCTGTTTTAGCTAACAGCTGTGTGGCATGCCAGGTTAATACAGGTGCAATGGTCATGGGTTCAAAGTAGGGGACAGGTGTTTATTTTGTACATGTTTATTATTTAAAACACATATATCAATATAGCTCTGTTTAGCTGAGCTTAGCAAAGCTGAGCAATGCAGCACATTGCGCAGCGTCTCTCTAAAAAATATAAAGAAAAATTGGGAGATAGGAAAGTGGTGAAATTGGATGCAAGCGAGGGAAAAACATAATGAAAGGCAGGCTGGAATGTGTAGGAAGGGTATAGGAAAGAACAATAGCTATCCATTTCTTGTACAGCAACAACTGTACACTTTGACAGAATTTTTAGGTGACTTTAGACTCTAACCCCCAGAGAGAGGGGTGAGGACAACATAATTGTATTGCTAAGCCAATTGGACCAAATTATGTGTGTCCAGTAGACACGTGTGCGGAACGGAGAGCTATGTATGGGACAACTTTTTTTTTGGGGGGGGCAGGTGCCCTTTTTTTTAAGGTGAGAGTGGAATACTGGGAGATGTACATGGGTACATGTGCGCAAGTTAAGTTGAGTAGGTGAGGAAAGCTTTTGGGGACAGACAGACAAGACAGACAAGACAGCAAACAGGAGGGGTGTGTGACACAAGAGGGAGGTAAACATCTTGGATGGGGAGGGTGCTGTGGAATCTCAGTCCCTTGTGCCTCCACAAGGTAGCAGTATGACTCACATCCCCACCCATGGGACTGTTGACACTGCTCTGTCAGTGCCTTGAGGGTGGCAGTGGTTGAGGCTGGGCTCTGGGGTGAGCCTGCCCCACCAGGGTGGCCAGCATGCTCACCATCTGGCACAGACATTGCCCAAACCCACAGAAGATGGTTCTGAGCACCAAACCTGGCAGTTCATCATGGGTGACAACTCCCACTCCATCACCATTATCAGAGGGGGGCCCAGTCCCATCCCATGGGGCGCTACTACCCAACACCCACAGGTAGTGCAGGGGCAGAAGAGGGGGCACCATCAGACTGGGTTCCAGACATGCTGGGACCTGGTGCCATGGCTGGAAGAGGCAAGGTAGGCAGATAATGAGGAACCAGCCAACATTGATGCACTATATTAAAGTAGTTATAACAATAAGTTAAAGTTAATATTAACTGAGCCAATGTTAGTATTAACAGAATGGAACATAATAATATTTATTAATCCAAATACATATTAAGGTATATTATGTGTAACAGAACATTAAGTAACATAACAGTAAGTATGTTAACAGCAAAGAAGTATGAATTAAACCATATAGCCAGTAAAACAGTTAGTGTAAAAAATATGTTAATATTAAATCATAATAATAAATAACAATAATAAATTAAAGAAAATAAGGGGTGGGGAGAGAGCGAGAAAAATGTAACATTAGTTACCTCGCAGATAATATTACTACACAGAGTACAACTACAAACTTCTTACAGGTATGCAGTGTCAGTTGAGAGTATAGTGACTACAAGTCTTCTATAGCTGATGTAGCACATGCTGTACATACCTCTCAAGCTGTTAGCATGGGACAGTATGGACCCAGCAGTAACAAATACAGGTACAGAACTACACAGAACAGTTTCACATAATGTGGACTTATACAACTACCAATGTTTGTTATGTAAATGGATTTGAAAATATATAGCATTCCAGGTAATCATTTATGTGGTAATCATGGAACAGACAGATTAGGCAGCTGTAATTACATTATGAAAAATTCTGACAGTTGAGAGGCACGTTTGTGTACATTAAGTAAACTACACAAGTGTCATGCCTTAGTTGGCAGGCATGGGTGTAGAACCCAATAGCTGTGACTGCAGTGGACATCTGCAAATAACAATTAACTGCAGTAACTTAGAACAGACATGCAATGATTACAGCCCTATAGCAAATATTAAGACAGATTTATATAGGATACCACAATGCTGCATAACACTTTACTGGTATTGCTGGTAATTATCTGTGAAATCTACACATCTGCTCATAAAGTGGGATACCTTAGCCATACATCTTTTGCTCCTGAAGAGGAAGAAAATGTGAGCATTATGTGGCTTACATTGGCCTGGAGACAATCTTGACCTGTACTATTACTTGAAAAAAAAAACAATTTATAGGACATTCCTTTTGCAGTGTAGAGCTATTACAGTTTTACATTTGACTGCAGTGACAGTAGAACACACATGCAATGAATACAGCCATATTATTAAGACAGATTTATTTAGGAAACCACAATGCTGCTGCTGCTTAACACTTTATTGGTATTGCTGATAATTCCCTTGTTTATTGCAATACAGTTGTTATTGTTCATTTATTGCACTATAGTTTTAATTGTCCATTTATTGCACTACAGTTTTTATTGTTTATTCTTTATTGCAGTACATTTTTTATTTGTTATTGCTTATTGCACTGTGTATTATAATATATCCATACTTACCACACTCATGGCACAACGTGACCAGGCACCCTGCATGGACTGAATATTGTAAGTCCTCTCAGCTGCAGTTGTTGGAGAGAAGCACACCATTATGCATACCAGATTTGCACACATTCAGCTTGCATTTGGTTAAACAGTGGAAAAAAATACTTCCATATTTGTTGGCATACCCAGCCCTAGCCTGTTGTACACAGGTGTCCAACGTTCCCCTCTTTATCTGCTTCAGATTATCATAGTGGTGAGAACACTGCTCACTAGTGCAGACAATACCAGTAACATTGGTAAGATCCCTGCCCAACTGATCCCAGGCCTCAGCCTTACACTCCGAGACCTAGTAACTGCCCTGCAGCAGCCTAGGTTCATAATTCTGTATATGGAGCCCAACAAAAACCCTGGACTCCTGCACTCAGTGTCTGAAAGTGTGCACTCTCTCTAACACCACCTGGCATATCCACAGATAAGTAGACTCCAACAAATTATGCAGAATTCCCACCTACTAGCCTTAATATAGGCTGTTTTCCTGCCCTTACACATGATTCAGCAAAGTTCAAAAAAGCACTGTGTTGCTTAGCATCATGCAAACCAGCTAAGTGAAGCTGAGCAGTGCAAAAACTCACAGAGCCATGATTTTAGCGAAGCTTAGGAGTGAGCAAACAGTATTACTATTGACCACATTTAAGCCGTGCTTAGCACCACGCAGCCCTCCCATATGTAAAATATTGATTTTAATTTAAAAGACAGTTTACATTACATTCAACAAACGATATGTATGCTAGGGACTTGAACCCAGGATCTATGGAACTGTAGGCCATCACTCTACACATTTAACTGCTTGGACAGTATATAAAGTAGTATACCTTCACATACACTACTAAGTAATTGCAGCGCACCATGCAAATGGGCTTAAATGGGTTTGCACATATACAGAAATAAATAATTAATTACATCTGGTTTCTATTTTTAGCTGTCAGACAGGTATCTAATGTGTATATGTAAGTGCAGCTTTGCATTGCTGTGCTCTGCACCATGGTGCATAAATAGACATTAAAAAAATAAATAAAACAAACAGTTATCATAATTCATTACATCTGGTTTCTATTTTTAGATGTCTAGCAGGTGTTTATGTATAAGTATGGTCTGCATTGCTGCACTCTGTGCCGCGCTGCTCAGACATTAAAAACAATAAATAAATAACAAAATCACAATTTATAAATTTAAAACACAAGCTATTAATACACAGCACATTTCAATAGTAGCACAGAACATTGCAGGGAGCCTCACTATGTACATAACATCTGGACAGCCTCTACACTTCTGTGTGCATGGATTCCATATCTCTGTTACTATGGTCTCCCTAGGAAGCGCACAATGATTAATGTGCATGGTGCTCTACTGAGGGGGAACCATGGCTGCGTACATGAGTACATTCCATGTAGGCTGTACAAGGAGCCTACATGGATTTTATTAAATGCTGGGGAGGTTTTAGAAAAAAAAAAAGAAGATAAAAAAGATTTTCAAATAATTCAATAAAACCTTCAAAGATATGAATCTATGAATATTGGAAAGGCAGATTACTTGTAGGAAATAAATGAGCTTTTAAAAAAGTTAAGGCAAATTTTGTGGCAAATTTGGATGGTTTAACGTATGAATATATTAGAAACATGAACTATGGCAAAAGGAAATTTCTGTAAAAAATTTAAATGAATGGTTAGAAAAGGGAGGCATAAAAAGAGAAATGTTTGAAGGAGCTGTGAAACTGATTTAGAAAAAAGGGAAAAATTCTGATATTAGAAACTTTAAACAAACTGCATTAAATGATACAGACTCTATTTTTTATGAAAAGCCTAAAAAACAGTTTGAGAAAGCATAACAAGAGGTAATGATGTTGTCACTCTATGGTATTACATGTAAAAATAGTAAAACAAGTAGTGGATAATACACTATATGGAAATGATGATGATGTAAAAGTCATGGTGGTAGATATTAAGTGTTTGTTAATACAGGGCATGAAAGCTTGTACAATATTATAGAATAGTATGGATTAAGAGTTAAGTTTATAAATGCTATTAAATATGCATATCAAAATAATAATGTTGTTTCAGAAGTGAATGGTTTGTTCAGTAAAGAAATAGAACTGAAATGTGGAATGAGGCAGGGTACCCTATGGGCAGTGTGTTTGAAAAATGTATAAATGTTGGAATTAAATTACAATATATAGTGAAAGATGCTGAACATACAATGCAAGGGTGTGTAAGTATTTCATTTTTTATCATATGCAGATGATATTCCTGACAATTATTTAAAGGCCTGACTCACATTGGAATGGCCCTTACAGCTTGATGTGCCCATTTGTGTTTCAGGAGCAAGCTAGCTACTATGAGGCTGTACATCATTATCAGCTAATTTGCATATTTCTTAAATCATAGGCATGACTGTGAAGTGTAGATCAGCTTATTACCCTACTGCTCATGTAGGCAGTGGAATTCCCCATCCGTTCTCTCTCCCTCTCTCTCTCTCTCTCTCACACACACACACACACACACACACACACACGCACACACACACACACACACACAGTCCCTGTACCTGTCCCTACCCTCATGTGGTTCCCCCATCCCCCTAGTATATCCTGACCCTCTTCATAGGTTCATCGGTTCATAGGCAGGTACTAGGCTATCGGCTCAAGAGCCTATGTAAGCCTAGCTAACAAGGTTCCCTGGCTTACGCCACCCAAGAAAGTTATTTTCCTGTGCCACTGCCGAGCAGAGACACAGAAGTGACCCACTCATCAAGATTTTTCTTGAAGAGTGCTAATGAAGAAGTTTGCTTGATATAGATGGGTAGCCTGTTCCAGAGTATGGGAAGTCTCTGGGACAGAAATCTATCCCCCCAGCATGTCATGTACAATGTGGTAACAAGGTTTAGGTCCCTAGAGTGTGTACCTCGGAGGGATTGGGATTTTTTTAGGTGTAACAATGAACCACAAAAAAATAGAGATGCAGGCAAAATAAAGAAGACTTGTAACCAAAAATAAATTTTGCCTAAGACACCACGAAGGAAACTCACAATCCACCAGAACTCCGTTTATTGTAGGGACAGTAAAAATAACGCTGGAAATCCAAAATACGTTTTCGATACACAATCTTCATCAGAAAAGACTAAAACACTCAGATTAACATCACTTCTGGTTATATACCCTACCCTGTTAACTATCCACCACCAGTAATGACCAATTAGTGTAAGTAGTGTCAATTAGTAAAAAAACAGTTTGTGATTTGTTCTATTAACTTGACAAACAATGTTTGTAAAATTTTTCCAAACAGACTTAAAAATGAATAACTAAGTATATATATAAAACTAAAATATAAACATATTTTGTTTAAAAAAACATATTTGGTAATGTTAATTACCACATTAAAACCACTCAGTTTTAAAAAAGCCTATTTAACTTGTTTGTTCTAAAATGTGTATGATGTGCAATGCATGGAAAATAGTGACATCTAGTGGCATTATGGTGTGAATACAACAGCATTACAATTTTGCTGATCTGAGTTTTAACACTGGCTTAATAGACAAATAGTCATTCAAACCTGGAAATTTATTACTGTCTAATACTATCTGCCAGTATAACTCTTTGTATTCCCATTTGTCTTCCCATAAACCACCCCTTATATCCTTAGGTACAGAGTCCAACACAAAGAAAGAAAATTCTGCTTGTGGGCAGGAAGCTTGATGTCTAAACAAAGCATTTTTCATATTTTGTTTTTTGATTTCATATAGATGTTCATAAATGCGACATCTCAGCTTCCTTTCTGTTTTTCCCACATAAAACGAGGTACAAAAATTACAAGTTGCAAGGTATACAATGATAATGCTGTTGCAATTTTATGTACCTCTGCTAGTAAGTGTTCTGTTCCTAGCTTCCAAAAAAATCTCCTTTCTGTTTTTTATCCTGGGGCATTGAGAACAAAAGCCACATTTATATGTACCCACCCCCCGTGGGCCAGTATTCTTGACTTTGGGACTTCCAAACTCAAAGATTTGTTTCAAATTTGTATCCTTGCGATAAATAAATTTTAAAGGACTCTTGTGGTCAAAAGGTAGGTCTGAAATTTGAACAAATCTTGACCATTCCTTGGATATCACTTCCCTAATAGGTGCTGAATCACCTGTGTAATCAAGTATATATGCTGTGTCATATGAAATAGTTTTTTTAGTGCCTGAATCATTGGTCAGAGTAGAAATACTCTGTCCTAAGATAGGGGCAAATCTTTTGTGCCTTTCTTGAACCACTTCAGATAAGGCCCCATCAAGTAGGGATCTTGGATAGCCCCTATCCACCAACATACTACACACATTCCTACATTCATTTAAAAATTCTACATCGTCTGAAGTCATTCTACTGACCCTGACAAGTTGTCCCTTAACTAAATTTTTCTTTTGAAAGTAGGGATGTGCACTTTGGTAGTGGAGGTATGAATTAGAAAAGGTTTTCTTACGGTGTATGCTTGAGGAAAACCCCTTAGCCTGCTTTTTAAGTATAATCTCCAAGTAAACACACTGTTCTGCATTTGCCTCAAATGTAAAATCCAAAAAGTTGGTAGTGCTTTTCAAGTAATCCAAAAATTCATGGAACCTTTCCATAGTGTCTGTCCTAAATATACATATATCGTCCAGAAATCTCTTGTACAAGGACCGACATTGAGTAAATGGACTATTCAAAATAAATAGTTTCTCCCACCATTTCAAGACAATGTTCGCGTATGTAGGGGCACATTTAGCGCCCATGGCAACACCTTTATTTTGTTTGAAGAATTCCCCCTGAAAGTACATGTAATTATTTTTCAAGATAATTTCCATGAATAAAAGGCAATTAGTAAAATCAAGGTGGGAAAATGTACCTTGGTCTAACATTGCCTTTTCCGACCATAAAAGGCCTGTCTCATGTGGGATAGAACCAAATAAGTCCACTATGTCAAGAGTGATAAAAATAAGGTCTGATGAAAATAATTCTGTTTTAACACACCTTAAAAAATCCCAAGAGTCCTTAAGGACTGTGTCTCCAGTGTATGACAAAGCCTTCAGTTTGTCGTCTACAAATTTGGCTAATGGTGTAGTGATAGACCCCTCGGCCGAAACAATTAGCCTCAGTGGTGGGTCCATGGGGTTCTTATGAACCTTCGGTATACCAAATACCGTAGGAACCCGGGGGTGTTGATTAAATAAAAAGTTATATTGATCCTTGCTAATGGAACCGTCCAACAGTAAATCATCTAACATTAAGTGTATTTTACTTTTGGCTATGTTCACCTCATTGATCGAGGCCTTAGAATATTTACTTGTGTCATGTAAAGATTCTCTCATCTTGGATTCATAACAAATGTTGTCCATGAGGACTGTCCCCCCTCCCTTGTCAGGATGCATCACCCTCAAATTCTCATTCAATTTGATTTCATTAATTGGGATAGAACCAAATAAGTCCACTATGTCAAGAGTGATAAAAATAAGGTCTGATGAAAATAATTCTGTTTTAACACACCTTAAAAAATCCCAAGAGTCCTTAAGGACTGTGTCTCCAGTGTATGACAAAGCCTTCAGTTTGTCGTCTACAAATTTGGCTAATGGTGTAAATATATGTCATAGAAGACAAAGAATACAAATATATGGGTACAGATGTACATTGGTAGCAATCCATGTTTAGCCGGTAAGGGTATTTAGTTGAAAATGGCCTTTGTTCCGAAGATGAAGAATGTTCTGGTACTTAATTTAAAAGCTGCTACTGTAGGAATGCTACATGTCATCTTTATGCAATGTGATATAATCCTGGGATTCTTCTTCACCCTTTGTGCATTTTTTATATGTTCTTTTTGTTCCAAAATGTCTGCCAGTCATTACTCCCTTCCCTCCTCTGTGTAGACATTACTCTTCACAGAACTGTGAGATTAAAACATCTTCCATCCATTATTTTCTCTCTGTGTATACTGATATATGAGCTGTCAAAGGTGGGGATATCACTGAAACAGTCTTACGGAGTATCTGTGTTTATACCCAAAGTGCCACTCTCCATAACAGCTCAGGGGTATGGCCGCAGTGCTAACTCTTGAACTTTTTCTAATGCACAAACCCTTCTAGCTCATTCTATCCAATGGAGCTCTTTCTAATTTGTACTGTAACTCCCAGTGGGCATGGCCTGAGTCTTAAAACCTTATCACCTAACTGTTCTTAAAAAATGAAGTTTATCACCTAACTGTTCAAACAAATGTTCATATCTCTAGATCCATGAATGTTATAAATGTAAATGGCAAACTATTCAGCAGAAAGCAACACTTACAATGATTGCATTCATTCAGTTCTAGGTCTTAAACTGGATTTTGTAAGCCACAAAAATCACAGTAAATATGAATTATGTAATGATACATAAATAGCTTATTATATCTCAATAGCCATTCACGCTGCCAACAGCATTTTCTTCATACAGCTGTGAGCTTTCATATGAGGCTAAGCAGTTCTATCTATGCACTCAATTTTTGATACAGTTAGAGAAATACAAAAATGATTACAATACAAATAAGTAGCATATAAACAATATTCAACCTCCCTTTATCTGCAATAGACAGAAGTCAGATATCAATGCTGTTGTATTTTCCACTGTGTAATCTTTAAGTAGAAATTTTCTAATACCTTGTATGTAGCATGGCTTTGAAATTATTAATCCAGATATGAACAAGCAATACTTGATGACTACAGGTGTCAATAGGATTTAACTGCAGAAACACCTATAGGTGTCACTAGGCTGTAATGAGTCAAACTACACTTTGCTGAGCAGCATGCATATGTCACTACCCAAATGCTGCTAACAAATACTACAATGAAAGACATGACCATTACATTTTAGCCCAGCAGCAAACCTCGCTTCTATGACCACCACCACCTACATCCCCACATACACACATGCACACACGCACACACACACACACACACACACACACACACACACACACACACACACACACACACACACACACACACACACACACACACACACACACACACACACACTGCTGGTCAATCCAAACATATCTTGCTTGTCTAGTACCCAGTTTCCTAAATTGTCCCAAATCATCTTGATTGTAGTCATAATTTCATCATGTGGTACTGAGCTCCTCATATGGGGATTGTTGTGTTCCTAAAACCTCAAGCAACAGGGTTACACAAGCTGTAACATCTAACCTACCTGCTTTTACTAATGTAATAATAAGAATCCAATTATTTTGTTGGTTCTGAACTGATTGTATAAAAATAGGATTTATAAGGGACTTAATCTGTCACATATTGCTTTACTACTCTTTCATTTGTCACACAATATCCAGCAGTATTGCACATTATGGCACTTCGAGGAAGGTGTTAGTACCTGCCAACACTAAAATCAGGATTAATATTGCATTTTAGTGACAATGGGGTAAAGTTATTCTATCATTCCTTCCTAGAGGGCATATAATAGTAGCTGGTATATGTCATGATGCTATCTGAGACTGACAAAGACATGGAGACAGAAAATAAAAACATTGTCACTGTGTTATCCAAGTATTTCTGATTAAAGCATGTTCTCATTCCTGCAAGTAATTCTTGTGAAATTATTAGTGTTTATATAAACAGAGCATTTTATCTTGCCTAACAATTGTAATAAGAACAGAAAGCAAATTGCTGAAGTAACCTCATTGAAGAAACAGAGCAACATTATCCAATTCTGCCCAGTTAAATCATTTGCTTGCAGTAGAAGTTGGACTGAGAGTAATCCACAGTCAGAGTACTCATTACATAAACTGATTAATTTTAACATGATGAAAATGTGTTTAGAGGTACCTTTTATTTTCAGCACACTTCAAGGAAGCTTATTTGATTTAATGTGGTCTGCCATTGCATTTTTAAAACTAAAGGGTATCCGATTAATTAATGTTCTTTTATTAAGTCACACATAAGATGCCTTAAACACATGCCTACACACTCTCTGGACTGGCTCTGTTCTTCTTGTTTTTTAGTAGCACTGCATTCTGTTTCCTGTAAAAATGAATAGATGTGCTAGGTTACAGCAGATTGAAAATCATAAGCATGATTGGTAGTCATGAGAGAAAATATTCTTTTTATGTTTAAAAGTGCTTATAGACCACTTTTTCATTGCAATGCAAATAGCCAGTCAGCATTTCATTTATTTAATATTCCTGTCACTTGCTTTTCTTTTTAGGCAAATAGATGAAACCTTGCAAACAGGACTCCCAGCTGGTACCTACTGCGATGTCATTTCAGGACAGAAGGAGGGAAGTGGCTGCAGTGGAATAAGGGTCACTGTTGTAGGTGATGGAAAAGCTCGTTTCCAGATTAGCAACAGTGCCGAAGATCCATTCATTGCCATTCATGTCGATAACAAATTGTAACTTAGCCCCCAGTGATAAATGTATCCAAACCCATCCATAAAAATGTTGAAACTAAATTATAAACTTCAGGTAAACTAAAAACCTAAATTAGGACATTTTTTATGAAAGATTAAAGGACTATAACATACGTCATAATGCAGCCCTATATAGGTATATTTATTTACCTGTAAAATGTTCCGAATTTATAAATAAAAAGACACTGGCTGTTTCCTCTTTTCCTCTTATGTTAATCTGACCATATATCTCATTTCTCTCTACTTTCACTGGCTTATGTGAGTAATCACAAAACCATCACTTTTGAAATCCCACCCCTTCAATTATTTAAATTTATTGGCCATCCTACAGTATTTCATAGCACCAAAATACAAAAGTAACCACTCCTTTCAGTCCATCTTACTGTTTTAAAAATAGTAACTCTCCACTAAACCTTAACTTTTTAAACAGGTAAAACTCAAGTTACCTACTTTCATATCTAACTTCTCTAGTGCACACTGCAGAGTGCATTCTTTTCAATCTTACCTTTAAGCATCCCTGTTACTAGCACTTTCTCTAATACCTAAAAAGATCATCTCTACTTGACTCCAAGTAGACTTTTCTCTATCTGTTAAACCTAGCACTTGCTCCTACAGTACTTATTACCTTGATACGGCACTCTTATAGATAGCACCCCAAAAGGCAAACCCCATTTCTCGGTCACCCACGTCCCCAGAATCTCTTTTAAAGTTTTTTGTCTAGTCCTTCTAGCATGTCGAGGGATCAGTTGCTAGTGTCCTCTCCTGCTCAGCTGGTGAACCTGGGAATATTGAGGCAATGTTACAATTGCCTCATGTACACTGAACAACCCTCTCCTCCTCCCACAAAACACAAATACATGCGAGAGATGCAACTATACGGCCAAACTGGAGGCTGAGCTCTCTCAACATAGGACTGGCAAGACCAGTCAGGAGGAGAAGGTTACCACACACACTATAGACCCAGTCTCACATAGTACCATCACAACCTCAAATCATACACATAAACACACAAAGACATACTCGCGGCTCTGATCAAAAATCTACCAAAACAGCAGAGGCCACCAAAGCAGACACCCAAACAACCACTACCTCAGAACACAACACCTGCAACACATAGACCTCACAGTCAGAGTGTCAAACAGTCACAGCCCTTAAGGCCAAACACAATGCCAGACACACTAGTCATTGGTGACTCCATAGTCAGACACACTGACGTCCCGCTCACCAGACTGAGTAAGGAGAAGGTCACAGT
Source organism: Protopterus annectens (assembly GCF_019279795.1). Lineage (NCBI taxonomy): Eukaryota > Metazoa > Chordata > Ceratodontiformes > Protopteridae > Protopterus > Protopterus annectens. The sequence goes on along the minus strand of NC_056744.1, from coordinate 1,355,167,075 downwards.
AAGCTGCCTGTCGGGCGCTAGAATCTGCCACATAACGCAAGCACTCAGGTCTCTCAACAGCAGGTACAAATACGACTCAGTCATTGTCCACGCTGGTGTAAAGCGACCTGAGACGTACCTCCTTGGACTACATGAAAAGAGACATTGAGGAGCTCTCTGATTATGTAGCCCAGGCAGGTATGACCCTGACCTTGAGCAGTATCCTACCTTCACCAAGAATGATGCCACAATACAGAGATAAGATGATCAGCTTTAACAATTGGCTTAAACTCTGGTGTCATTCAAAGGGGATCCAATGTCTGTCTGCCTGGGATGACATGCTGGACAAGCCACGCTGCTTCGCAAGGGACAGCTTGCACCTGTCACCCCTGGGATTCCGGATATTGGCAAAGGCTCTTGCCACCCCCTTTTTTAGGCAAGGCTCAAATTCTAAACCTACCACCCTAGAACACAAAAAAGGAAAAAAACTAAGGGTAATGCTGCTCAATGCCAGAAGTCTAAATCTCAAAATGCACGCACTCGAGGCCCTTCTCAGTATGGAGAACATCGATGTCTGTGCAGTGACAGAAACCTGGTTCAAGGCTCCTGAGAGCACCCCAGCACTATCAGGTTTTACCTCTTATCATGCGTTCCGGCCCCAAAATCCGGACAATACCAAGAAAGGAGGTGGGGTATCCATATTCATCAAAGACACCCACACCTCAAGACTGGTGGCAATGCACGATGCATCGGAGACCATCCAGGTGCAATTAACCATAGGCAAGACTGCTCTACAAATTGTAGCATGTTACAGGCCACCCTCACAAACTCAGGAACCTCACATGGCCTTCCTGAAAACACTAGAAAGGATAAATGTATCACCAAACACCATCATACTAGGTGACTTCAATTACCCTAATATAGACTGGGAACACTACTCAAGCCCAAACACCCTAGCCCAAAAGTTCCTGGAATTCATAAACTCAAATGCCATGGAACAACTAGTCACCATCCCCACAAGAGGAGAAAACATACTTGATCTCATCATCACGAACATGGGAGCACAATGTTCAACACCGGAAGTATACCCCTCACTGGTGAGATCAGATCACAAACTAATCTCGCTGGAGGTCCTCATCCCACCCCATCTGAAATAAAAAAAACCACAGTAAAGAACTTCTCGAAAGCCGACTACTCACTTCTAAAGACTAGTGTGGTCTCCTTTAAGGCCCCGAGCGGCAGAAAACAGTACTCAAGCCGCTGAATCACTTACAAATGCCTTCTACCAGCACCTGCAGGACTGCATGGATAAGGCAATCCCAAGCAAAACAAAGACTCTTTGTACCAAAGGCAAGCGTCCAGTCTGGTGGACCCCAGCCATAAACAAACTCTACAACAAAAGGAGGAAGCTACTACAAGATAGAGCAAAATCCTTAAAAGGTAAGACACCCTTGATCACTATAAGTAAAAAACTAAGAGCTCTCATAAAATCATCCAAAGCAAATTTTGAGAGAAAAATAGCTAAAGAATCAAAAGACAATCATAAGGCCTTCTTTAGCTATGTTAGAAACCTGGGAGGTAACTCCCAGATATGCTCAGAACTAGTTCAAAATGATGTGAAGATTACTGATCCTACAGACATTGCCAACATACTGGCTGACAGGTTCAGTGCAAACTTCTCCCCTCCCCCCCAAAAGGAGAGATATCTATACCAAGCGATTGCAGCCACCCAAACATCTCCAACGCCCAAGTGAGAACTGCTCTCTCCAAAGCTAAAAACACAGCATCCATGGGACCTGATGGTGTCCCCGGCTGTGTGCTCCACGAACTCAACGAGGAATTAAACCCACAGCTAGGACAGCTGTTTAATCATAGTCTTACCTCTGGATACGTACCCAGGGAGTGGCGCACTGCAACTGTGGTCCCACTTCACAAAGGCGGTGCCTCCACCGACCCTGGAAATTACCGGCCCATTAGCTTGACAAGCCTTATCTGCAAAGCCATGGAGAGGATCATAATGGACCTCATAAATAAAGACATAGGGAATTTGCAGACTTTGGATCCATCCCAGTTTGGCTTTGTCAAAGGCAGATCATGCCTTCTAAACTTGGTTGACTTTTTGAAACAGTCACCAAAGCCATTGATGAGGAAAGGCAGTCCATACAGCCTACCTCGATCTGGCGAAGGCCTTGATACAATACCCCACTCGGGTATCATTGAAAAACTCATCAGCTTAAATGTTAACCCATACATCACAAGATGGGTTGCAAACTGGCTGAGTGACAGAACCCACAGGGTCAGAGTTGCTGGCGCCATGTCAGACTCAAAGCCTGTCACAAGTGGTGTACCACAGGGCTCAGTCCTGGGCCCACTCTTGTTTGGCATCTACTTTTCCGAAGTACAAGCAAACACAGGAGGGTTATGGCTGACAAAGTTTGCAGATGACTGCAAACTGGGCGCCATAGTAGAAAACACATCTGACACAGATATCCTTCACAAGGGTCTCACAGAAACGGATAACTGGTGCCAGAGCCATGGCCTAAAGTTAAATGCCAAAAAATGCATAGTCATACCCTTCGGAAAAAACAAGGTTACCCCTAGCTACCAAATAGGTGGCAATCCACTGAGCACAGAAGAAGTTATCAGGAACCTGGGGACCCAGGTTGATAGTAGTCTGTCATTCGACACCCATGTAGCTAAAGTAGTTAGGAAGACCTTCTACATTGCCCACCTTATCATGAAGGGATTCTCATCTAGATCAAGGGAGGTCATAGTCTCCCTATACTCATCACTCATCAGACCAATGATTGAGTACAATGCCCCATTCGGAATGTATCTGACCCGACACTTGCAGCAGCTGGAGAGGCCACAAAGTTCCTCACCAAAAGGATAAAGGGTCTCAAACATCTGTCCTATGCTGCCCGACTGAAAGAACTCCAGCTCTATTCAGTCGCCACGCTTGCTCAGAGGTGACCTTTGCCTAACATACAAGGCCATGTCAAACCCAGATTTGATGAATATGCTTCACCTCAAAAATCTAGATCCGTCAGAGTCACAAGGGCGGAGACTTAAACCTCGACACAGCTATTAATAGGACGTGCTGGAGGGATAGATTCATCACCCAAAGACTCCTATGCTGTGGAATAAAATCCCGGTATATGTGAGGCAGAGCACCTCGCTGGCCTTGTTCAAGAGAAATCTTGACCAATGGATGGGAGATCGCAGATATACCCCAGGGATTACCTCAGTGTCACTGCTCAACAGAGGCACAGCAAAATAATGGGTATAGTTCCCCATACTAAAGGGGTGGCGTAAGCCACAAAACTATGGGCTAGGCTTGTAAATGCCCTCGGGCAGATAGCCTAGTATGAACCTATGAACCTATGAACCTATGAACCTAATGATTAATTATAAGATAAAATATTTTCTTTCCTAGGAAAGCATATTACCAGAAGAGCAGTTCTGTTTAAAAGTATGGATTAATCTTGAAAGCTATGTGATCCTTAACAAGATAAAGTGATATTATCATCTTTTTGACTAAATAACCTTGTGAAATTGGGACTATCATTATCCCAATGACTAGGTGGAATAGCAAATCATGCACATGTTGGTATAAAAGGTATGCTATTCTTTGTTTTGTTTTGCTGCTAAGGATGCCCCCTGAAAGTTTTTAGGTAGTTACACCACCCTGCTATTACATTAAGATTTTGTTCACTGCCTTTTGTTAGTATATGGTTATTATAATTTCATGCCAACTGCTACACCAGAGTTTCAACTTTTATATACTAGAAAGTCATGTTACTAACTATAGCCCAGAGTCATAGACAAGCACTTTGTGGCCAAATATCTCTAAGTATCAAGTATCCCATAAATTGAAGAAGCCTGTTTCTGCTCAGATACGTGTAAGGACTTCATTGCGCAAGAACTCTGAAAACTGGTATAGCAGAGCCATATTACAAGCACAGGTGGCATTAAGCAATAAGCAGAATTAGTGAAAGAGTCATGCTAAGAAACTGTGTATATTCAAAGTGGTCATTGTCACAGGAAAGGAGTCAAGCATGCCTATGCATGCTGGAGGCAATATGCATTAAGGTATACAATGAAGAACCACATTCCTGCCACATGTGCACTGGTAGACACTCTAAGAAGGACCAGCACAGCAATGTGCCAACAAGGGTTATTATATAAATGGGGGGAGGGTCAGGTAGCAAAACTAGAAAAGTGAAAATGGCAAGCACAGAAATACGCACACTGCTGACCATAAGGAATGACAGAGTTGGAGGAAGAAGGGCATTTATTTATGTGGACAAAGAAAAAAGTTTGCAGCACACAAACAAGTATAAAAGACAGACACAGGCAGGGGTGGTACTGACTAAAAAGGTGAGGGGTCAGCAGTAGCTGGACACAGACAGGAAGAAGGTAAGCACTTGGAGATGAGAAGGATTGGACAAGAAGCAAGGTCAAAGTTAAAGTAAACTTTATTGTCGATCAGACATACACAGCAGTGCAAGCTGAATGAAATTACATTGTTTGGTCCCCGTGCAAGACATAACAATGAACACATAGTATGAATGACAGTAAGACTAATGCACATACAGTAATAATTAAAATATTAACAATACAATAAATTACCACAATTGGATGGGAAGACATTAGACAATATTATACTAGTAGGTATTGCATAGACTGTGACTTCACATTGTGATTGCTTAGATATTGCACTTTATCAGTTGTAGTATAATATATTCTGATGTTCATATTGCACATATACAGTATGGAGTGGTGACTCACTCCTGGCTATTGCACATTCAGGAAGCAATAGCATAAGAAATGAGGCTATTACAACCAGTTATTGAAGCAATTGGCCAGAGTGATTACTATAGATGATACTTCACATCAAGTGGCATATTGATGTAATTATTCCATGCCATGCTTGGCTTTCAAGTTCAGCAGACTTATGGATAGAGGGAAGAAGCTACTGTTTAGTCTAGATGTTTTGCAGTGTAAGCTGTGATACCACCTGTCCAAGGAAAGTCGTAAGTACATGCCATGGGCAGGGTGAGTGGAATCATCGATTATCTTCCTAGCCCTTTCTCCATACTGAGTCTCATGCAGATCATCCATGGATGGCAGCCAGGAACCAATTACTTTTTCCACTGTCTCACTACCCTCAGGAGAGACTTGTGGTCAGATGCTTTGCAGTTATCATACTAAACTATGGTCAGGGCTTGATTGTCATGTGACTCGAGCAGCCATTCCAGGAGACACTTTGGGTAACCGTTTGAAATATCAGGATTTCCTCAATGGGGTCACCAAACATAGAGACTGGCCGAAAGACTGGAATTGAATATAGTAAGTACAAGATGCCATTTCTTGGAATATTCCCTTCTCTCAGAGGTACAGTGATCTTAGAGTTGGCACATATAAGTTCAGGGGGTGTAGTGGTGCAGGGGGTCATCCCTTGCAAAAAGAAGTTTTAAGTAGAAGAGTGATTTTTGCAATTCTTTCATCTCCTGTGTTTTCAGTATTTTTTTTTTTTTTTTTTGGCTTTTCAGCACTTGGTATTTTGAGTGTGGACATCTAGTTTCTAGCAGTCAGCACACCTTACATAATACCAGCCTATAAAGCTGTCACCAGAAGACCTTAGCGGAACCTTCTTGGTCTGTATGAAAAGAGTAGCAAATGTTTCCTTTTTGCATAGTGATGTGGATGCCACACGTTTGCCCTCCAGAGTACCATTAGAAGGGCGACCTACATCCTTCTGCAAAAAGGAAGTTCTGGTGAACACAAATGACCAGGGTCAGAGGCACTGAATATCACAGGCTAAAGCAACCATGTTGCTCCTCTGCAGCCAGCACAGCTCTGCAGAAGGAAGAGACAACTCAATAATATTAAACCTGGATTGTGCAGTACTGCACATGGCCTACATATGTCACTATCAGGAGATGCACTCTCACCTCCTGCCATGTCCCTTCATGTTAACTTGATACTCCTCAACCACCTTAATAATGAATGAAATAAGCACCTGTTCATGTACCACTGCACTGCACTGCACAGAATACCAGTGTAGGATGGCAGGAACGTGGACATAGGCAGAGTAGTGTATGTGGGTGCAGGAATACAGTACAGTGACACAACACTCTCAAATGTTGTAGGTAGTGGCACAGTGGTGACAACACATAGGATAGGCTATGTAACATAGGATACAAAAGCTCCCATGCATAGGGTGAGACATATCAATGTATATTGTGGGGAAGACAAAAGGGTTATAGTGATAAGATGCTCACAGCTACAGTTTGTAAGGGAGTGTGTCACAATACAACAGAGGTTCAGTTACTTGCCACTGGCTAGGGATAGCAGACCATCATACTGTGTGCAATGCACTGGTGTACACATACATAAGAAAGGCAAAAGCTGGTAAAATTAGCCATCTAGGAGACTGAGGATTTATTGGCATGTGACATGAGCTTTCTAGCCAAAGGTAATGTAAACAAGGCTTTTCAGGACCAGGTGTGGCTGTGAGTGGTACAGAACATCTGTGCTTCAGCTGATCATAATAGTACTGCACATTAGGTTTGCTGACAGGCATGCTAACAATTAGGCATGAGACATTGCAAGTACATGTCAAAGTCAGGAGATAGACAACAAGCACAAAAGCAGTTCACAGAGGTACAAGAGTTACTGGTGATGTCATCTGTGAATGGGAAGCAGACCCTCATACTGTGTGGCCTGGATGTGGGAGGCTGGTTGGTGATGACTGCACAAGTGTTTGTAGGGATGCACCTCTTTAGTATTTGCATTTCCATTGCATATTATGCAGTGTATTGCATGTGAGGCAGAACTTATTCAGTAAGGCACTTCTGCATATCAATCCTCGGTCTTTGACTGCAGCACCCTGTACAATAAGATATGTAGGCATCCACATGGTATTCGCCTACTAGTATGTCTGCTGTGTAGGAGGGTGAGTAAGCATTTATTTCAGTGCTGCTGCAGGTATGCTGTTATTATACATTCACCAGTTCTAGTAGTAGGGGTCCAGCATAAAGGAAATGCACATGGCTGATGTCAACAGGATACCTGTAGCTGGCAATGATGGTAGTGTGTACATGGCACATTCTCTTGAAACAGTAGCACTGTCTGCAGCATTAACATTGAAGAACTCTCACACACACCTGTGCAGTGACAGGCCAAAATCCTAGCCACTCCAATATTTGGCATCTATACTGTAATTGAAAATCCCAGCCAGGCTACATAGGAGTCTCCAGCCCACATGGCATTAGTGAGCTGCACTCCTTCTGACATGCATGTATACCCCACAAGAGAGAGGTGTAGCTGTCTATGGTACTGCCATAACTCCAGGTTTGTCCCTAATGTGGGTGTGACCCTAGCCATTAATCAGTGAATGTGGAGGACAGCGATCCAAGCATGGACAGCTGCTACCAACATCATTGCAGAGAATGTGAGTGTGCTGCAGGGTATGCAGGATGCATGGCCTGTGTGATGACACCTAGTGGCTACAGAGACATATATACTATAGTAACAGGGAGGAGACAGTGCATTCACTTCACTGGTTGCTAAAACTGCATTCATTCAAGTGTTCATGAGGCAGGTGGTAACAGTCATCCTAAGAACCTCTGCTGGCCCTGCCAGCCGTGGCCACGGAAGGGTCCAGAACCAAGGTGGTCAGTCACAGACCAAGCAAACTCAGTTCATACATATGAATCTTGATGCTGCATCACTGTCAGCTCTAATCACAGAAGCCATCACAACAAGCCATAAACAGTCCTAGGTATGCTGCCATGCAAGGGTTTGGATGCAAGGTGGTCAGTTATGGGCTATGCATACCCAGTTGATGCCGGTTCCTGATATCACATTACTGTTGGCTCTGACTACAGAGGCCATGACAACTCATAGTGGGCAGTTCCATATACATTGCTACTAGCATTCCTCAGGTCCCACTCCTAGGGCACCTTAACAGGCTACATACTTTTGCTGCAATAGTTTGGCACCATTATCAGTGGCCAGATAAACTGCCACACATATTTATGTACATTATCTGGATCTTGGATGCCATAGATCTCTTGGCTATCAAAGTGGGGTATGCTGTCAAGCTGCATGTATGCAATCCAACACTTATCCACTATCAATGCTGTAGACTTCATCAAACCCCAAGACAACAGGCCACCAGAATACACATTGCTTCTGTTCATTACTTGGCAGCTCCTCCTCAGCACTGATGGATGTGATCACTGACTTTCTAACACCTACCAGACTGTGTGGATAGCACATCCACCTCTCATTACCCTTTTAATAAGATAGTATCTCTCTCACTTTTGACTGTGTTTTCTTATCTGTGTATATCATGATGACTATATCCTGCCCACCCCCAGCCTACTGTCTAATGCACAGTGTGACCAGACCATGCACTGTCCTGCACAGCCTAGGATTAATACTTCATGCATCATTCTATATACTGGATCATATGTGAAGACTAGATACTATCTTTTGACAATGCCTTGCTGTTTTGTATCCATCCCTGCATCATGTAATGTCCAGCTGCAGCCTGTTCTTTCTCTGCCTGGTTGACCTGCTCCTTGTCTACTGCTCCAACAGGTATGGTTGGCCCTACTGGGATTTTTCCCTGTTGCTGAGGCTATTTCCATACAGCCATGTTATGCAACATGGCACTCACTATCTATCTATCTATCTATCTATCTATCTATCTATCTATCTATCTATCTATCTATCTATCGATCTACCCTTTGATAACCAGGAAAGGACAACTAAGCCAATGGCCAATTTTCAGCAGAGGCCCAGGGCGAAAAGTTCCTCAACAGATAATCACATTTAAACAGTAGTTGAGTTATTATATTCAATGGGGGAAGCCCTACAACATATTAAATATTTTGCAATGAGTTGGTGAGAAAGGCTCCATAAAACACATATAAAAACATTTCACAGTAGCTAAATAGCAATTATATACAAAGGGAGAAAATCCCCAAAACAGATAAAAACACAAACAAACTGAAATACCCTTCTCAGTACACTCCCTTCCATCTTTCAAAACCACTCTGAAAGACTTCTTAGTTAAAATCTGGTTTTCTTCTTGTTCAAAACTAGGATAAACTATAACCCTAAATGGGAACAAGTAGCTTTTCATGCCTTATACTTCCTTCTTCACTTACTTCCTTACTTCTTTCAAATTCTATTCCCTGAGTTTCTCTCTAAATATACCACATGCCTGTTTTTCCATTACTTCATAATGAAGTTCCTTTTTGTATTAAAATAACTTACCTTTAATTTCTCTACAAACTGTCTAAAATTTCTATAAATATTAAATGATTGTCATATAACTTGTATTGATTCTTAACCAATGTTTTTATATTTTCATTAATTTGTTATAAATATTTAAACTGCAGATTTTTTTTTTGAAAACTGTAAAATTATTGTTCTTAAAATGTTTTGTAATAGTTTTGAGCTTCTCTTCCCAGACATCCACTGAAAATGAGCTTCTAACCTGTTGGACTTTTCCTGTAATAAAATATCAATAAATAAATATCAATCAATAAATATAAATATCAATAAACACATTTACAGAAATATTAAGAGAATACATTATGTACTACAATTAGTAAGAGACATTGCAGAAGTGGATAGCCCATGTCAAGCAGGACACCATAAATATCTGGCTGCATGCCTCGGGTGAATACTGCAGTATCTTGCTAAATGCGTCAAGAAAGTAAAAGCATCTTTTAAGTTATCTGAAATCACATTCTTCCAGATTATGTATTAGTGAATATGTAGAAATATATGCCTGTTCTGTCTTTGCCTGAGGGCTGGGGATGGGTGTCAGTGGTTATAATTCCAATGCATTTCTGGCACTTTCTCCAAAAACAGTGACAATGCCATTGTATGTTGCCTGCTAGTTGATTGTACGGTAGCCCCAAATACTGGTCTCTGCATTTGCAAATATGTGCATCTACCAGGCAGATGACCATGTGGAAATTCACCTCCATAAAATTTTGAAACATGCCAGATGTGTGCCACATCTGAAAATAATGGGTACTGCCAGGGTGGTACATGGAAACAGCATAGATGATGACCTAGGCATTGCACACCACTTAGAATTTGAGTGAATGGAAGTCTTTTCTATTGATTAACTGACAACTCTGAAGAGCAGATGCAGCCTTGATGCCAACATTTGTGCAAACAACAGTTCCTATGATCTCAGTGAGCCAAGCAACTACGAAAATCCCTGCACACAAATAACATGGTCACTGGTTCTGGGAGCAGCCACTAGCTTGTGTTGCTCTGCTATAGCTGAGCTGATGGGAACATTGCAGTTTCCTGTCCACTGACAATTCCTGGTGTTTACAACACAGCTGCTTCATAAGTCCCAGAATCATTCCACTATGCTTGATGGCATCATTTGTAAGATCAAGGTCTTCATTTACCTTCAGAACATAACTTTTTTATCATTATCATTATACATATGCTGCATGCCCCAATACTTTTCAAATAGCACAGCCACACTAAGTGTATCTTTGATTCATCTCTTCTCTGTGTGTTGCAGATTTCCAGGCTACATTACATAGTGCTATGCACCATCTACAAGCATTGGCCAATGTATTGCCAAGGGAGGAAGAGAATTAATATACGTCTGATGTACTAAAAATCACATTGTGACTAAAAAATATCTCAGCTGTCCAGATTATTGCAGAACGTAGATTTTTGCGTAATGTTTATGTCTGCTTCTCATAAAATTTGTGGTTTTCTATCAAATCACTGAGGACTGAAGTTCCTGAATAATGACATACATTTGAGTTTCAGACTACTTCATATTCTTCAGAAAATGCATGTTAATGCAAAACCTGTTGTACTATCAAATTTCTATATTTATGAGCAAGAGATAAACTCTATCCCTATTTTTGGCCTTTATTCCCTCATTATTTTAGGCTTTGTCTAGATTTCTTGCACTAAGAGGTTGAGAGGTATAAGCTAAATGAATGATCTTCAGAAAAAAACTTTTACTTATTTCCCAGAATGCTTTGTGGTATTGCATAAATGCTGTCTGAATCAAGATCTATCATTTGTATTTGAAATGTTATGGAGGTCAGTGAACAGATAAATTACATATATGAAAAATATATCACTGAAAAGCATGCTATGATTTTGTTTTAGTAACACCTGTAGCTTGTAGCATCTTCATTTAAGCATATCCAGAAATGGCACTCAATTTAAAATATACATGCATAGTTGCTCACTAATGTAAATCTTATCTTTTTCTTTAAGAACCAAATTGCATCATTTCATTTTAAAAGTCTTCTCCTCATTTTCTTTTTGCTTTATTCAATGAGGGTAAAGTGGTAACCAAGGCAGACCAGACTTCCTTTTTCAAATCTATAAATCAACACTCACCAAGGATATTTCCAAAGCATTTTTGCCTACTCAAGAGACATTAACTCTTCAATTTCTCCTGTATCTGTACTGTCATCTCCTCCAGCTGATTGTTATCCAGAAAACATCCAAGAGGATACACTCCCCTTTTTATATAATTCCCAAACTGTCAGTATTGGTCTATCTCAACCCAAAGACCCACTGTCCAGACATCAAACATCTCCTGCGTCTCTAAGTTTCTTGCAGTATCAAACGTATCAAGTTAAGTAACCTGGGGAAAAGCCTCATTTCTTCACGTTGTGCCCATAATCTTCTTCTCTGGATTACTCCCAACAGCTTGTACCATAGGGTGAGTAAGGCAGTATAGACTGTTGAGCAAACCCTTTGTTAGAGTACTCATGTCCTTCTCTTTAACCAATAATCAGTTCAGTACCTGAAAGACTGTATCAGTCATCTAGTTTATTTATTAGCTTCATGACCCACTTTACCACATTTCAAGGAAAAGACCTTTGGGTACTTAGACTTGTCAAATACTATCATCTGCTTTCCAAACACTTAAAGATAGCAATCTTCTGTCTTCCTGACATGGTGCTGTCATCTCAGATGTGATAATTCTCATTCAATCTGCTTCATATTCAAGTCATTTCTGCATGTGCGTGTGTCAGAGGTCATGGTCAAATGATGCCAAAAGGCATGATGTGAAAGGGGCAGAGATGTTCCCTTAAAGTATTCATACTAGGCACCCTGCCAGTCTTGGCTATATCCTTATAAAGTGGCCAAACATCCTGAAAAGTTGTGATGACAAGCTACATCTCTGGCAAAGCCTGGCTACCATTTTGATTAACTCAACTTAAAGCCATGAGTGTTGGTGCAACTCTCACTGCATCCATACAGAGACTAGACATCACCATGTTGCAGCTAATATATGGCTCTCTGCTCCTAACATCAAGTACTGAGTTACGTTAACATCAATAACAGCAGTAGAGTAACACAAGCTGAGATAATCCAGTTTTCACATATGAACATTTCTATAAAAAAAAAAAACTCTGTGCTTTTTAGTACACACAAAACATCTCCCCATCCTCAAATGAGTTTATAAATAAATTGTTTTAGAGAGACAATGCACTAATGAAATAAACAACCTAAACAGAACGTATGTATTACTGATTTTTGTCCCTTAAAGCCTGACCATTGGTAACCATTTACTAGATTCATATCACAAGAAATGCTTTGTTAATTTATTTCTTTATTTGCAAAATAAGCAAATAAAACTGGGTTTCTTAGAACTTTTTCAGCAATGAACCATGCCAGAGGAACAAGAATAATATTATAATATTGTGAGTTTTAAGGAGGAGAGATGAAAACAGTTTTCTGCAGAAAGCCAAAAGGCAGTGGCAGAAGATTAGAAATAAATTCCATACTCTGGAAATGAGAGGCCAAGATCCTACCACTGAGACTCCAAACTGTACTTATTCCTTTTCCATGGATAAAATAATACAATACATCAAAATCAAAAACATGTAGTAATAGCTTCATAAGTAAATAGTGTAACTGTATTCCATAAAAGTGATTTTATCAAATACTTGAAATATTCCACTAAAAATGACAATCTGAATCAGCTACTCAAAACATCGAGCTGCAACTGCTCCAGTAGATCTGCATCTAAAAGCATGGAAGATCTACATGTATAATGGAGTATCCAAGTATGCCAGCAAGAAAATATTAGAAGATTTCAAACTGCTTCAAAGAAAGAGTCTTGTATTGGGAGCAACCACCAGTAGGCCTACATGGCTTTGGAAAGTGCCAAGTTGTCAAATAGCATGATATTCTGTGCCTAAAAGTTAATAAGTTCATAGGGAAGTACTAGGCTAGCTGCCCTTGTGGGTCATTTTAAGGCTGGACAGTTTCCCTTTTTGTGCTCGAAATAACCTATCCCATTTGGTTATAGATTGATCTTACCCACACCATGGTCGATATATATTACCCCTAATGAGAATAACTGAGAGCATACCATAGATGATTTGAGGAAACTCATGCATAGGATAAAGCATTTATGAGCTGTCTCTCTCCATTAGTAGTTCAGGGGGCAGTCCTGGGGTCAATTTTCTGTTTTCCATCCACAGATCTAAGTTGTGCTTAAATATGGACTGGGATGAACTTTGTTATATGTGGATGGGGAGTCCATTCCACAGCAACAGTATTCTCTTCAAGATATATCTGTCCCTCCAGACTATTCTTCTGATGCTACAGAAGAGGTTTATACTCCTAGGCCGAGTATTTCTGATGACACTTGACTTGTTGATCTGATGTAAATTTATCAGTAATGGGTCAGAGGATGCCTTGCATGCCAGACAGAGGTCCCCTCTTAGCAGTCTGTAGGATATCAAGTATAGTGACAGGGATTTGAGTCAATCCATACAGTACATGTTGTTTAAGCCATGTATCCTTTTAGTAAGGTATCTCTGGGGACATTTCAGTTGTTGTATGTGTCTGGACAGATACGGACCAAAGAGGGAATTATATTCAATGACTGGCCTGATGAGGGCTGAGTAAAGGGGGTTTATGTTCTCTTCAAGCATGGAATATTACATGCCCAAAACATCTCATTACTGTATTAACACTGCATCAGGTAAAAGTAATACATATATATTCCTTCATAGAAGTGGACTTTTCCTGCCATTGGAAATCTGTCATCACCACTACAACAATTTCTTAAAGTGACAAAAGCAAAATGGTCTAATCAGCTATGGGTAAAGTGGAAATCTAGTACAAAGTATATACCAGGTGGTCTAAGTAGAATTCCATGAAATTTAACTAGGCCTTATTAAAAGGAGGTTGAAATATTGGTACCTCTATCAAGGTTTGTACAGGATTTTCACTGTGACAGTCTACCAATTGTCACTACATTTATCTTCTATAAATAGAACATACATTATGCATTGGAGGCAGAGGAATGTGTTAAATATCCAAAACTGGATCCATTCATTATATCAGTGATGACTGCTGCAGACATGTTAAAAACTGTACATCCCGGGCTTATTATTGTTTCTAACTTACAGACTACACAGCACCAGGAAAAGGCTATGCTTTTCCTGGATGGCCTCAGAACTATTAAATGGCTGATGTGCTGGTGTCCTGCATTTACCACTGTTTTTAAGTTATATTCCATATGTTTCATTTTGGTTACAATTCTGATTTTTTAACCTTTTTTTGTGGTTTCAGTACTTAACCTACTCATAGCAGACATTTTGAAGTGGAAGTGTCCATATGATATCAATAATGTACTTTAGAACAGAACCAAAACCAATGTGCATATTTCTCCATTATTGCTATAATAACAGCATTGAAGATCTCTCTATAGACATGCCTAAAATAGCACATCCATAATCAACTTTAATGTCATAATAGGTCCTTAAGAGCATAGTGGCAGTCTTATATGAGGTGCACATTACAGGAAACTTATATTAAGGACTGCAAAAGAGTGAGTGACATGGTTTCATTGCAAATATATCACCCTCTGTATACCAGGATTAGCACCTGTCACCCTTTCAGACCTGTGGGTAGTTGTGAGATAGTACTTATTAGATACCTTATTATCTACAGACAGATTCCATGCAACTTTAAACAGAACTCTAAATGATTACAACTGAGGTAAATTACCACTTTAAAGCCTGTTATAGATCATATTCAATGTCCCCTGATCGCCATGAAAACCATGAAACTTTTCTGAATGTGTTAGCTGAATTTCTAAATATATTAGTTGAATTGTCTATAATAAGCAATACTTTTATGAGAGAGAATGCCAATTATCCACTTACTAATTAGAAAACATACACCACTAATGTAAACATTCTAAAGGATTCACTGACATAATTAATTCAGACTAGTCAACTTACCCATTAGAGTTCCAGGTATTCTGGATGTTTTCTTAACAAACATAATCTTCTTATGTACCCCACCTATACCTATTTTATATATATTTTTGAAATCTGAAAGTAGACAATAGGTCTACCTTCAAATTTTGAAAATCCATAACTTCAAACCTCTAAATACTGCAGCTCAGAGGGTTGAAGTTTTAGAATCTCGAAACTTGAATAAAAAAAATGTAAAACAATAAAAATTTAGAACTCATGTTTTTGCAGGGGGGCAAGCCCCCCTTCACCCCCACA